>NW_010968505.1:1819673-1845745 GCF_000463585.1 Tarenaya hassleriana | reverse complement strand
TTTTTTTTTTTTTTTTTTTTTTTTTTAACTTAGTGTATTCACATTCATTAAGGTACATATACACATATATGTGTGTAAAATATAGATCTTACCATATAACAGAGTGCATACATATTTCAGGTACTTGAAAATATATCCCAATGGTGACGGAATCGGGAGGGGCAATTCATTATCTATGTACATTGTTGCTTGTAACACTATGCCCTATGAAAAGATGTACCTTCGAGCCAAGCTGCGAGTTCTCGACCAACGCAATTCTAATTCCACGCATGCGGAAAAGCTAGGTAAAACCATAATATTTTTTCTTACAATAGAATATCGTGGACCAAAGTGCAGACTAATCTATTGATTTCTGCTACAACTAGAGCCTATACATGCAAAAACACGGATATTGAGAGCAACGAAGAGATAGAATTCACTCTCGATCGAAAGGAATTATATATCATTGTTGGTCTTAATCTGTATTTCGACAGTTGATAGCTGGTCGGACACACCGGGAAAAGGCTGGGGATTTCCGCAGTTTATATCTTTCTCGGATCTGAGAAACTCCTCCAAGGGTTTCGTCGTGGACAACACGTTGAAGGTCGAGGTCGAGTTCTTGGAATTTACTAAGACCGATTACTTCCCGAGCAAGGTTTTGGACTAATGGGGAGAACAATAAGAGCTTTCATGCCATTTGAATAAGTTTGTGATTGAAATTAAGTGATTCAGTTCTCGGTTGTTTCTCAAGGGCGATGAATGAGTTCAAACCATGCTTTTGTATACATATGTACGTACGTACGTGAGAATTAATGTATGAATCTTGTTATAAAAAATTGGTGGAACACGTTATGGCTCAGCGCAGGCACATAGTGCTCGACAAATCGAGCCGCGGTTCGGCGATAACGGGTCCGGTTTTATTTGAATTTTTTAAGAAAAAATCATAACCGAATGGTTATTTGATTGAAAAAATATCATCGGTCTTCCCTAATCTTGATAGTCTGTAATCACACAAAAACAGATTGATCATCGGCATCGTTATGGACATAATCTGCACTTTTATTACATCAAGTTGCTCGAGACTCAAAGTAAACAGCATTTCTTTTACACGTAAGAAGCTATATTCTTCTGCTAGATGCATTCCTCGTGCCCGTAGTTTAGCTACAAGAATCTGAATATGTATTCTTAAATAACGTATCCTGTAAATGTCCAGGCTCAATGTTGGAGGGGGGAAGAGAGTAAATTTGGAAAAATGTCCTCTGTCGAAACTTCAGCAACAGTGTGTCCAGTACCTCGATCCAGTAAGCTTCTTTTCCTTTTCCTGATCAAATTCAATCGAAATTTCAAGAGAATTTGGTAGAAGAATTAAGTTTTGGCTCAAAGTTTGAATTTTTTTGTTTGAATAGTTTGAAAGGCAGGCTTATGAAGTGGTTTTGCAAGATGGGAAGTTCTGGTATAAGCAAACCGGAGAGGTAGTTGACATAGTTGGAGAAAATTCTAGAGCCAAGTGGATATTTGTTCTTAGCACATCAAAGGTTTTGTATGAGGGGAAGAAGAAGAAAAGTAGATTTCAACACTCAAGCTTCTTAGCCGACGGAGTAACGATCGCTGCTGGAAGACTTGTTGTCGAGAATGGCGTACCTTGTCGTCGAGAATGGCATTCTCAAGGTACGACTAATCATGTGATAACATCAAAATAGTTCACGGGTTTTCGGGTTTCGCTTGTGAGTTTTTCTTGGTGGCATTCAGACCTCCAAAACAAGACATTGATAACTAGATAACATGTGACAGGAAGTTTGGCATCATAGTGGCCATTACCAACCAACAGAATAAAATTTTCAACATTTCCTTGTGTTTCTGAGAGAGAAGAACGTAGATCTCACTGATGTCAACGTAAAAAGAGAATGGAACAGATCAAATCTGGTCTTTTCTTACTTTATGACAGTGTTCTTATTCTGATCTCTTGCATTGAATTGATGAATTCAGACAAGTTCTCTGGAGGAAGATGAAGAAGATCCGATTAACAGTCGTCATCGGAGAATCGGGTCCTTAGACATGGAAGGGTTTGATGAAGAAACTCATGAAGCAGATCAAGAAAGTGAAAGACATAGAACAGAACAAACAGAGAACTGCATCAAGGACAATGGGGAAAAACCATTCACAACAGCAATGGAATAGTTGCTTGAGGAAGAAGTAATCATTTCTTGAGATTCGATCCTCGAGAGAATGAGCTCGAGGAGGGAGACTGGCTCGTATCAGCTCGGAAAATGGTTGTCTATGTCGATGGACGACAGGTGCAGGACCGAGGATCGGTTGTGTGAGAGATTACCCACCTGAGATGCAATGCAGGGTACTGGAGCAACTGAACTTGTCTCCAAGAAGAACCCTAACTTTTTCTGCACGAAACTGCTACTGACTTTAATTCTCTCACTACTTTGATTGGCATTTGGATGTTTGGAGGTTCCACTTGTCCCTAATGTATATTTGAAAAAAAAATTAAAAGATGAATACAATAAATGAAGAGTTTTACCAAAGTTGATAACTGATTGTAATTAGAGTTTAGAATATTTATTAATTAAGTAATTCTTAGATGATGTAAGAGTTTCGAAAGAAAAAAACGTTTAAGAATTATTTTTAATAAAATGTTTGTGTTGTTGTTTTTGTTCTAAATTGTCATGGATTAGATGAATATACTTGGACCTCACAATTTTAAATATATATATATATATATATATATATATATATTATTTTAAATAAATCCATAAAAACCATTTCAATCAATTAATTTCTACGGAATTAATATATAAATTTAAATTTAAATATAATATATTAAAAATATATTATGTTTAATCTTCAATCTAGTCCCGGGGACCGCTAGTGTTTAATATATTTTTATTTTTTAATATTTTTAAATAATTTTTAAAAATATTTATCAAATTGAAATATTTTTTGTTGTTTAAAAATATATTAATTATTATTTTTATAATATTTTTTTTATTATATTTAAAATTTTTTATTTTTTCTTATTCACAAACCGACTCGCAAGCTCGAGCGATATAGTCCGAGTCTTGAATTTCTCAATTCGAATAAAAACGGATTTAAAGAGTTGGACTGAAAATGAACCGGCTTAAAATCATTTGGTCCGATCTAGTACGAATCGACTCGTTTGACATCCCTAGTTTAACCAAAAAAAATTATATGGTGTTTTAAGCTAATAAAAGACAAATGAGGGTACGTTTTTAAAATACCTGAAGATTCGGGGTGAATTTCGAAATTAAGACCGACCTTTTTCTACTATTTCCCCGGTTTTATTCACAAGCCTTTCTAAGAATGAACTCTTTTCTCATACTTCAGCAATCTTCTTCTTCTTCTTCTTCTTCTTTTTCAGTTATTGCTCACAATCGCTTCAGTCTGAATTCTCTTTTGGTATGTATGTTAATTGAATTGTTTCGTTGTTTGGTGTTAGTAGGAGAATTTGTCGATTGTCCGCGTTAATTTTGCTTTCTCGTTTGGTTTCTCATCACTTTTCCTATCACCTTAGAATCTTCTCTTCTTTGCAACTTAACCGACGGTTTGATTCTTAGGGTAAGCCCTTAGCTATGACTTCTCTGTTCTTTGTTTCCTTTTGATTCCTGGAAACCATAACTTTAACTCATCTCTGTCCACCTCTGTGTGGCAAGCTCTGTTTACGTCCAAAGCTCTGTCTTTTGAATCTCCGTGTCGGACACGATACGGGTAGTGAATTTCAATCCTTGTGCAGGTCGGATTGGTTCGTAGGGACTTGGGACATTCTGGGTCCTCAACCGAGTGTTCATCCCTACGGGAAGTGGGACATTAGGATTTCTGTGCATTTGGGCTAGGATATTGAACTTTGATTCCTCCCCGAAAGAGTGAGTTTTTAGGGTTTCCGTGCATTTGGATTAGAAGACTAAATTTTGATTCCACCTTGAAAGAAGGAAGTTTTTTTAAGTATTTTCTCCACTGATACTGTTCAGAAACTTGTTAGAGTAGAACTTTGGTATATCATGTTTTGCTTCTGTTAAATGACACCCTCTCCCTTGTTTTCGAGGATTGGTTTCCTTGCTGTTTTCTGAAGTAAATTTACTCGCCCTGTACCTCGTGGTCCTCGATTGGTGATTGATATATCTGCATTTGCAGATTTATTGGTGAAAATATGACTCTATATGAGCAAGAGATCAAAAGACTTGTCAGGATCCGTAAGACGTTGATGCAGATGTTGAAGGATCGTGTTTATTTTGTTACTGATTCTGAAATTGGGACGATAAAGGACAGTTTATTATGAAATATGGTGAAAACATGAAAAGAGAGGACTTGTTATTCAGAAGGCAAAGAGGGACGATAGCTCTCTGATCAGGTATGTCTGAATTGTATCACTTGATGTGGCTTTAGCTATGACTTCTTGTAGTTTTGAGCGGGAACCTTGGATTGCCTTTTTAAGGAAGACTTGAAGTTAATTTGCATTTCTGTGTTCTCTATTTTCTTCTCTGTAAGAACCTGTACGAATGTTTCTTGCATAGTTTTCTAGTCCCCTCTGTATTTTGAAGCGGGTGATATTTTTCTGGTTAACCATGGAGTTTTGTTGAATTAATCAATGATGTGGTTTGTGTGTGTGTTTTTTCTTCTTACGATCTAGTTCTCTCTCATGTGGTAGATCTATATTTTCTTCCCCGAGGAAGCAAAGGTTGGAGTTAAGACCATGAAGACATATAACAATCGCATGAAATCCGAAAATGTTTCTAGAGCAATTTTGGTGGTGCAGCAGAACTTGACCCCTTTTGCTCATACGGTCGTTAATGAGATTTCTTCCAAATTTCACTTGGAAGTTTTCCAGGTGAACGACTTTTTGCCCCCGGAATCGGATATCAGTAATGTTTTTGCAGTCATTTAACATATACCATCTATATCTTTTGTAAATGGTGCAGGAATCGGAATTGCTAGTGAACATAAAAGAACATGTTCTTGTTCCTGTGCATCAAGTGCTCACATCTGAGGAGAAGAAAACTTTGTTGGAGAGATACACTGTGAAGGAGACACAGGTTAGTTGGTTCCGGCAATTCGTGGAAGAAAAATAAAATCTTTTTGTCATTCTTTCATTGTTTTTCATGATTTTCTTCTGTTTTTCCTCATTCCATAACATCATCATACCCATCAATGGTCAAAAATCTCTTAAGAGAACTAGAAAACATCATCTCCTGCATCATTTATTCCTATGATCATACAATAGAACTTGACTGGTGGAAGATGAAGTTTCACACGTTAAGTAGCTAAGAAAGTAGCAGCAGTTACACAGTACTAAGTCATGTTTCATCATACTCTCTTCTGGGTTGTGTCGTCGTTGATATCATTTCGCATTTGGACCAGAACTAATTTCGTAGTTGTCTTAAAGAGCATTATCTCTATACAGAAACTTTTAGTTTCCGTTATCGGTTTTCTAACTCCCGAATCTTGGCATGTCTTTTCAACCTGGATGGGTATTAGCTTCCGAGAATACAGGTCACGGATCCAATCGCGAGATATTTCGGGTTAAAGCGTGGACAAGTCGCGAAGATTATACGTCCGAGCGAGACAGCGGGTCGATAGATCACGTACCGCTACGTCGTATAAACCTTCGGTCTCAGATGTCTTTAGGCGTCCTTGTATGGAACTAATTATATGTTATCTAATTTCATATATGTAAACGTATGTTTCATGTGATAATTATGTATTTGGGTGTAAAATGGGCGGACTGGCCGAGTTTAATTCGGGCCTAAATTTTTTCGGATCGGGCTGTCTATTTATTTTTCGGACCTATCATCGATGGCCCGGAGTCCGACCCTACAGGGTTTCGGGTGGGTTCGGGTCGGATTTCGGATTTTTTTTATTAAAAAAATATTTTTTGTGATATAATAATAATAATAATAATAATAATAATAATAATAATATAAACATTCAACGAAATAAAAATAAAATTGAAAAATTATTCAATTGATAAGAATATATTAAAATAAAGATAAATTTTTAAATTAAAAAATGACCATATAAATTTTAAGATATACAAATTTATCTAATATTTTTTAATATATATAATATATATTCGGTATAAAAAAATATAAAAAAAATATTGATATAAAATTTAAAATTAAATTCATAAAACATTATACATATAAATTAGACCAAAATCTTATCAAAATAGTCGGTAATATATATATATATATATAAGTTTAGAAATAAAATAATATATAATTTTAGTATATATATATTAATCAAACCCATCAAATATATAAATATATATAACATAAATAAAATATTTTTTATGTTATATGAGAATAAAAATCTAATCATTCCATATATTTCGGACTAAATAGGCGGGCCGGGTATCGGGCCGGACTCGATTCGTGCCTGAATTTTTTCGGGTCGGGTTGGCCCGTCCATTTATTTATCAGATCTATATTATTATGCCTATGCCTTTAATTTTTTCGAGCGGACTCAAACCGGAGTTCGAACTTCGAACTTCGGGTTTAATTGAGATCCCTATGTATTTTGTCATGCCTGTGGGTACATTGTATGTGGCTCCTTCTCCTGATAAACTCATTACGCCTCTAATGTCAACGACACATACATTTCGTATATATTTCTGTCAACAAATATCATAAAAATATGGTAAAATGACATTTTCCTACACCGATTTTGCAAAATGTGACATTTTCATACACGAATTTTTAATTTGACAAAAAACTACATCAAATTATCAAATGTGCCAAATTGATACACGAACTACCCAATTTAACTGCAATTTCCTACACAATCCGAAAACGGTGTTAAGTGTCCGTTAACTGCTGACGTGGCACGCCACGTGGCGGCTGACGTGGCACGCCACATGGATTTTTTGCCATATCAGCATGCCACGTCGGATATTTTAAAAAAATTCCGAAAAAATATGAAAAAATCGATTTTTTTTAATTAAAAATAAAATAAATAAATAGCAAAATATATATACATATACATACAAACAAATATAAACATAAATACTTCTATTTACATATATTTCTATATATAAAAAATAAAAATATACACATATATACATGCATTTATACAAATATATATGCATATACATACATACAAGTATATTTATATGAATACATATTTATATATATACACATACATATACACATACATATATATAAATACATACATACATACAAAATAAAAAAATATACAAGTATATATATATAGGAGTATATATGTTTATATTTGTATTTGTACATAGATATGAATACATATATATACGTGTATATGTATTTATATATATGTATATATATAAATATACTTGTATGTATGTATATGTATATATATTTGTATAAATGCATGTATATTTGTGTATATTTTTATTTGATATATATAGAAATATATATACATAGAAATATTTATGTTTATATTTGTATTTGTATGTGGATATGAATATATATATATATGACTTTTTTTTTTATTTTGTATGTATGTATGTATATGCATATATATATATACATATATATGTATATATATATATGTATATATAAATATATTTGTTTGTATGTATATGTATATATATTTGTATATATATGTAAATAACAGAAAGAATGAAAGGAATTGTGCTAACAGAATCGTTACAATATATTTAATAAAATTTGCACCATGCATACCTGAATAAATATTTTAAAATCTCAGCATGATTTTCTCTTTCATCACAGAAAGAGAGAATAACAATAGAAATTAAGGTAAAGGTACTGATAAACAGATCTATCTGGGTTTTGTAGATCATCACAGAAAGTTTGGACTTTAGGGTCCCTGAAACGTTTTGAGATTTTTTTTTTTCCGCGTGAATGGGTCAAGGCTTTTTTGGTCCTTTTTCCTATCGAAACTCTGTATAGTTTAATCATACTTTGCTTTCATCTGCTCTTCTGCCTCATTTCCTTTGCTTTTCAATCTTACAATGTGAAAGTTCACCGGCAGAAATCAATCACTTCCGATCATCGCTAAAGCACAATGGTTTCAAAAACCGTGTTATCAGCTCTAAATTTTCCATCCTCTTGTGCAGGTTCTTGCAGTACAGCCTGGAGCTTTTACAGATTTTGCATTGCTCCTCGAATGGAAAGGTAAGAGCCTTAAACTTGATAGTTGAATCAAAAGTCCTTTCCCTCTTGCTTCCTTGGTTCACGTTTACTTCATGACGTTCCTTCCTCTCACCTTACACTCATTCCCCTTCCCATGCATAGATATGTATATATATAGTGTGCGCTGCGTGATGGGAGACAGCCCAAGTCTTTAAAACTATCACAAAAGAAGTTTTGAGAGATTTAACAGCGAGCGAGCCAGTAGAAAAGTCAAAATCAACATAACTATTGATGAATTTGTAGGAAGAATCTCATGTTTCTTTGGAATATATAAGGTTTTTTTTTTATTTCTCGTGTAAAATCATTGTAGCTTGTATAATTTTCTGCTACGTTCATAGCTTGGCATTCAACCCAGCTTAGTTCAGAGCTAGGTTTGTGGTTGTGTCAGAGAGATAGTTTATGTAATAGATGCAGCAAATGGATTGTATGTATATATATGAATGATTAGTAATTAAGATTCTGAGTGGCATGGTGCAAATATGGATACCTGTGATAGTGACGTGACACCCCACGTTACTTCAGCAAACTTCACCGAAAGAGACTAATTATGGGTTCTTAATTTCTTTATGATTTTTGTAGTTATCGTTCCCAAAGAAAAAAAAAACACAAATTCCTCTAAACTCCGTGATCTTTTTTTTTTTGTGAAGTTTTTGTTTATTGTGATTATTTACGGCTAAAAATAGAGAGAATGAAAAAAAAAAAAAAAAACAGGTGCAAAAAAGCAAATCCTGCAAGTCTAGCGATTTTCAACATTCTTCTAATCAAATTAAATAAACTATATTATTTATTTATAATCATTTTTTTTCAAGATACACACGTACGAGTCTCAAGCCATTTTGTACTTTCTCATCAAATGGAAAATGAAGGTACAAACAAAAGCCTTATAGCATTTGCTATTAAAAAGGGAGAGTACAAGAACTCCGACAGGACTGATCTCATATTCAGAACCCTTTTGTTCCCGATACAAAAGAATCCAACCATCTCTTCTCTCATTTTATCCCCATCCCCATCCCCACCCCGACAATCAATCGGAATCTGCAGAAGTTGCACAAATCTCTACAAGAAAGATCTATGGTCTCTTTTTAGGAGGTTCTTTATCTCTACCCGATCCGAACTCTGGCCCTGTAAAGAGATTCAACAAGGTTCAGTCACCGGTCAGAGATTAATGGCCAGTTTCCCGTTCAGCTTATACTTGTCCCATACACCCAAAGAAGGATAACCGTTGCCGTTTTCCTCAGGCGGCGGCGTCATATTCAGATCCGGAAGCAAGAAACTGCCGTCAGTGGTCGTCCACTTCACTTCCTCCTCGTTCTTGCAATGGTGATCGATCGTTGTGGAACCGTCACCTCCGCCAGAACAGTGTTCCAGATGATGCCGAGAAGAGGGTTCTGTTTGATGGACGTTCTTCAGATCCAACTGCCAGTAAGACAACACAAACAGGGTGTAAGCGAATGTTACAAAAGCTATATAAAGTGACTAGGGTTTCTCACTTTCATCCTCTTCAGGCTGTGCTTCTCAGCACCATGCTCGTCGAACGTTGCACGGAGCGACGCAATCTCCTGTTTTGTCACGTAAAACACTAGCAACGTTCAGAATTCTGCAACCCAGCAGTAAGCATTCCAAGTAGCTAAGCCGGGTTGAGGTTTGATTTAGCCCATGGTGGAGATTAAAAAGAAATGGGAAAGAAGAAACAAAGGGGAAAAACAAGCAAACGAGAAGAAGAAATCAAACCTTCTCCAAGCATATTCTTTCCTTCAACAAGTTGCCTTCTTCCTCCTTAAGTTCAGCAAACGTCTGGGGAGAAAAACAGCCGGAAAAATCACAAAATCATTCGATCTCGTCAGAAATTGATAAGAACCGAACACTAGAGAGCAGTCAAGATTCTGGTTGCAAAAAATGCGATTTTTATGCACCTTCTTCCTCCTCGACCTTTTGGAGCCGGAGCCTGCTGAGGCTTCAGTGATTAGAACCTGCGATTATGAACAAATGCGATTAATGAATAGAAAAGGGTCAAACTCAAACACCACGCAAAAGATTAAAACCCCAAAGAATTCAATGTTGAGGGACCACATGACACAACAACACCACAGTCCTTTGAACCAAATGGAAGACAGTGGTAGATAACCTAATTGCAAAACTTGCCCAAAAATCACCAGAACCAACCAACATTAAAAAAACAACAAAGAAGAACCTTCAAGAAACAAATAAGGAAAGTATCTCTCAATATAATTTACAGGATATATAACTTTGGAAAGGAAAAGCACCTCCTTTTTTTTAGATCTCTTGGACTGATTGGAACAAAATCACATCTTGATTCATAATTATATAATAATCTCATTCCCTCAAAACAGAAAATGGAACACACAGGATTTATACTGAGACATCACTCACGTTTCAGCGAGGAGCGACTCAGTAAAACATGACAAGAACTCACACAATTCACGTGATTGTCCTCACGCGACCTATCTGACGTGGCAAATGGCTACAGGCACATTTCCCAGCACACAGCAACTAAGACTTTAACCCTAAAAAAGTAAAATGAAAATTCCATGCGCAGAATCATCCCACCCAAAAAAAAATTAAAAAGAAAAGTTAGTTTTCAGAACAAAAAAAAAGTTTCCTACTACTACGATTACTTTAAACTCAGAAAATAATTTTTTTTAAATCAAGGAGCGGAGAACTTGGGGGTCCATTACAAGACAAGAGACATGACCCATACCAAGACAAACCCATAGACCCAAAACACGAAGTTGGTTTTTTTTTTTTTTTTTTTTTTTTTTTTGCATCAACGAAGTAGATTAACCAGATCGGTGATTATTTTCATTATTTAATCACAAAATAGGGTAAATTTTCTTCTTCCTTTATACTCACTTCGTATCCAACGTTTTCCTCAATTATACAAAACCATATTGTTCAGCGTAGAATAGATACTTCAATTGAAGATCCATACTTGCACGAATAAATGAGGAGTTTTTTTTTTCTGGGAAAACAAGTCAGTTCTAGTGTAGGAGCGTAGCACCAGAACACTGCTCCGACGTGACAAATCAAATCATACCTAAAAACAGAAAACGGCGACGTATCCCACCCCTTTCCCCGTCTACCGGCTCCGTTCTAGGGAGACACAAACACCAGCCATAGCGTAATGACCGGAATACCCTCAGGATACAGAACAACGAAGAACTGTTTCAAGGGTTTTTCTGGTCAATATCTATGCTCTTTTCCCTCTACGAAAATGTCCTTTCGAACTGAGCTGGGGAAGTTGATTTGGTGGAATCTCGTGGCGAAAAAAACCATAGCGAATGAAAAAAAAACAAGGAATCTGTGTCGATTGTAAAACCACGAAAACTTAGTCGAAGTTTCTGTCCAAAAGAAAGGAAGAAAATCTTTATAAGGTTCCGATAAATCTTGTCTCCGATCGGAGAGATCGATGTGAAATCATTCGTTGTAAGCGCCGATGAAATCCACGCGGATTTATGGGTTAACCCTCTCCGAAAAACGCGGAAGTTTCAATTGACGATGACAAATTGCTCAATTCAAAACAGAGAAAGGAAAAGATTCAAGGCGATGGGAAGGTTTTAATGAAAAAAAGGGCGAAAATAAAGAACCAATCGTCATCGACTTCGCCACTGTGGCAAAGCCGTGGTTTCTCACATTGGCCCGGGGCATTACCGTCCAACCAGGAACCGGACCACGAAAGATGCACAGATCAGCCATCGGAAACTGGAAAACAAGAAGAGATAACAGAGAGAGAGACGAACCTTGGATCTAGATCCGACGGCCAAGGAGCCGCTGGTTTGGCAACTCGTGGCCTCGTAACCGTCAGCGCAAGTGGAGGGAGAAGACGAGCCGCCGCCGCCGCCGGAACCGCCGCTCCACGATAGTGGAGTGCTGGGACTACATCTAGAGTTTTTGGCCGAATCGGTTTCCTTCCTCTGCGAAACACCGTCGCATCTCTGAGAACGAGACCGCGGCTGCCGAAATCCCCACCGGAGCGCCGCCACCGCCGGATTCGTGAATACCGCCGGCGTCACCTTTGCCTCCTTAAGTCTCAACAGCATCTCCGCTACCACTCCGCCGTCTCTCGTCGCCGAGCTAATCCAGTCATCCGTCACTGCTGCCACCATCCTCTCCAGTTTCTGATTCTCAGATTTCGATCCTAAAATCTATGAAAAAACAAGAAGAACCTAAAGCGCAACGAAAGATTCTACAATCACACACACACAGAGAGAGAGAGAGAGAGAGAGAGAGAGAGAGAGAGAGAGAGGTGGCGATGAAGGAGAGGAAAAAGAGAAGCCGGGGAAGAAAATGAAGAAGACAGAGACGATGAGAGCGGTGTTAAGTACGTCCTCTGCAGTTGTTCCCTTTCATTTAATTATTTTTTTTACCACCTTCCTTTTTTATTCAGTTTTCCCCATAAATACATCAATATTCGTACGTGTGTAGATATGGAGAATTAAGTGGGTCCCATGTAGTGACGTGGCATTGGACAAGTTTCCATCGGACAAAACTCTAGAGCTTCCTCTAGGGCTCTGTTATAAGCCCAATGACTACCCAGCCCATCTCGGACCGGCTCGGACCGGTCCGGCCCCTGATCAATAATTACTAGTATTTTTAAAATTGAAAACGGATGTGTAAGATTCTAATTTTGGGCCTGCAAATGGCCCATATACAAATAAGATAAGCCCATAAAGAGACCAAATGGATCTTTATTCGAGACGTCCCTCTCTTCCGCCACACTCGTGTGTTCCGTTTCTAGGGTTTAATTCCTTCGTTTACTCTTCTCCTGCGCGGCTGCATATTCAGGAGCCCCGAAAATGGTACACCTCTCCCTCTCTCTCTCTCTTTCTTTCTTCCTTCCTCGAATGAGTGCGTAATAGTTCTGTTTCGGATTCTTGTTGATTTCTATTGACGATTTTTTGCTTCTCATTCGGTTCGGCGGGAAAATCGAACAGCCGTCGCACAAGACCTTCAGGATCAAGAAGAAGCTGGCGAAGAAGATGAGGCAGAACAGACCGATCCCTCACTGGATCCGTCTCCGCACTGACAACACCATCAGGTTTTTTTCTTACCCTTTCTCCCTGTTTTGTTGGATGATGTCCATTGGTACTCTTATCGGTTCTTAAATCTGTAGTTGAATTCGTGCGTGCACAATTTAATTTCAGGTACAACGCGAAGCGCCGGCATTGGCGCCGCACAAAACTCGGGTTCTAAGCATCGATTGCTTTGTTAGATTGTTGAGGTACGCTCTCGGCTTTGTTCGTTATGGATAGAAAACCATCTGTAATTTCGGATTATCTGAACCTGTCGCCTTGTCTCTCTCGCCGTTGTCGATTCCTTATTATCTTCATCGTTTTCCACACGCGTGATTTCGCTGGACCCATTGCCACTTGAATTATTAATTAATGACACTGTTAAGTTACTTATAGAATGGTTGTCGAGATCTATTAGTATAGCAGATGCTGTTTACTTTTGGTAATCCAAACCTTGCAGGACTCAGTTTATGTGGTATCTTGCGCTGGTTTTTAGATTCTTTCAGATTAGAATCTGATTGAAATTCCAGGTTTGTTCCCATGTTCTTTGTACGATCCTTGTTCTTGAACTTTGTGGAAGAAAGAAAATCTCTCATCGAACAATTCATCTATACGTCCAAAGTTTCAAACCCATTCTTGAAAAACTCTCTCTTTTCATTCATGTGAGTTCCAATTCAGCAGTTGTCACTCCATGCCCCGAACTGCTGGACTTCTGTTTGTGGCCGAAGCGTTTGTAGATATGCAAGGAGATTTATAAAATGCTATTAAAGGTTTTGTAAAGATTTGCAATTACACGAAATAAAGATTTATAATATCACATATTTATATTGATACGTGTTGGTTCATAATCCAACACTATAAATAATCACTTGCCTGCGCTTCATTTTTGTATGTCTTTGCATTGAAAACACTGCTGAAACAGAGTAACATCAGCAACTAGTTATTTCTTCGCTGATATCTCGCCATTGATTCGGCTTCTATATTCCAATACAGCTATTATTTTCTTCTTTCTAAAATTCAAATCTCAAGTAGTTATTTCTTATCTTTTTTTTTAATTTGATAAATACTATACAGATTAATTTGGAGAAAATTAGCTTTGTTTATGTTTAATTTTACTGCTATATGGCTAAAAACACAACAACAAAAAAAATCCTAAGCTTTTCAAAATGGTCCATTTAAAGTTCTAATTATTTATAGATCTAAACGAATCATAATTCTTTTACAAACATCCAGAAAGCTTCTAATTATTTATCTACAAGTATATAAATTTCATATTTATAAAAATATCAAGAAAGTTATTATATTTATTATATCACCATATAATTTCAAAGATTATAATTTGAAATTAAAATATAGAAATTAACAACAATTATAGCTTTTGCTTTTTTTATAAAAGTTGTGTGTCTGTTTAAGTTTTTTTCAAGTTTTGAATGAACGTTTAGTAGTAATTAAGGGTTGTTTTGGATTTTTTTTAAGAAAATTAAGATTTATTTAAAATTGTGAATAAATGAAGTTTTTAATGGAGTTTTTCCTTTTCTGTATTTGTATTAATTAAATAAATTATTGGATATTGTATTTTATATTTATATTTATAAATATTATCAAGAAGGTTGTAACTAGAGGGAGTATTAGAAAATGTAATCATTTCATTGTAGAAAAAGGATGTCACGGAGAAGGATTCCAACAGGAATTTCGTGTCTTCGGTACTAACGATTTTTCCATATGTAAACAAAAAATATTTTAAAATTTTATTTTACAGCGGCTATTCTACAGAATAATTCCTGGTTATTTAATGTGTAATGTTGTCTACACGTATACATATACATATATACACGTATACATATATATATATATATATATATATATTATGACGGAATACCCTTAACTGCTACCCTTTGGACGACTAGATAAATTTTTGGTCTGAGAGCAACTTTTGTATATGAACTGTATAGATCCAAAAATTACATCCCTTTTCGTCAGTCAGGAATCGATCACTCAACCTCAATGTGAATTACTTTTCATCCCAAATTTGACCACTCGCCCACAACATGTTAGATATATGCACAAAATATGTTGTGTGTATGTATATTGTGTGTATGTATACACTTGAAAACCTACTTAAAAACGAAAAGATTAGCTGTTAATCACGATTGAAAACCTTCATAAACGCGTGTTTGAAAGTAGATGTAAATCCTTAATTTTCTCACAATTTCGCGTGTGCTCATATATGTATACGCATGTATATATGTGTATTACATCTAGTGTTTGGAATTGTATGTAAGCATTTTATAATTGTGATATATGTAGATTTTTTTTTTGTTCCGCTGATCTAGGGAATCATATAAATACTTTCAATGCGTGTATTTATTGTTAGTACTCATCAGGTAAAAGTAATAAGTATTGATATGAGATTCTTGTAGATTGGATACTTTGTTTATATTTTGTATTGATTCGAATATTTTTATAAAAAAAATTATATTTATTCAATTTTTAATTAATTTTATATTATATTGGAATTGATTCGTGTTAATTTTGAATTAAATTTTTAATAAAAATATTTATTTTCTAAATAAAATTCCATAAGATTATCGATTCGTATTTGGTTTGAATTTTATTATTTGATATAAAAAAAATCGTGTAAAACCTGAATTTATATCGGATTCCACAAATTTGAATTTTTTTTCACCAATTGGATTACAGATTTAAATTGAATGTTTATATGTTATTTATAAATATTGTAACCATTCCATTTTCTGTAATAGTTTGGTTGTTTTGTTTATTTCAAACATTTATAGAGTTGAACGGTAAAGACCTTTCAATATCCACATAATAAATGATTAATTGTGTACTGTCGATATATAGTGTATAATGTAATATGTAGGCATGTGTGGATATATGGGCACATGGGACGAAATATTTAGGGTATCCGTGATTTTGTTTTTGCGTTATCTAATCTCGATTTTACGGAATAATCTAAATGTTTAGATATCTATTAATTATCCGGGTTATAAGAAAAAGAGATGGATATGGGGCAATGAACACCAAATCCGAAGTCTAATTAAAGATGAATTCGACAAAATGTACATCGTTTCTCATCACCAATATTCGAACCAAAATCTTAAATTTCCGGTTATCAAATTCGACCTCGTCTTTTCTATTCGACTCCGTAAGTCGGGTCGGGTCGGGTAAGGTGGATTAACATTATTTTGGGTTTATTTTTTGACTCACGGAAAAAATTGTTGAACATAACACTATGTAATAATAATAATCATATTCATAATCATAATGACTAAAAGATACAATAAATCATTTACATTACATACTCAATGTGATATAAATCATAATTCTAATTCAGTGGATATTTAAATTTAGAAATAATACATTTTAATTTAAAACTAATTTTCATTATACATTTTAATATATAATTTTGTCTAAAAACTGAAAAAGTCAAAATGGAAACATATAATTAAAGAAAAATATTATATATATACATCGATTTGCTAAAAAATAATAACAAAAGAAATTTGTAATCTCCAAAAAATATACGGATTTGCAAATGTGTGTGTGTGTATATATATATATATGAATTTTAGTTTTTTAGAAATAGATTATTTTTTTTTTTTATATTTTTAGTTATTAACATATAATGATATGACATTCGTATGACGATGATATAGATTTCTCAGCGAACCGATATCTACATCATAAACTGTTAACAAAAAAAATATCATATATGAATTTCAAAATTTTTTAAATTCGGTAGAATTTTGGAAATTAATATATTCGTATAGAAGATAACAAATTCATATATTTTTGATATTTTTTTTAGCAAGCTTGGTTTTCCCTTTAATAATTAATGGGTATACCAAAAAATTAAACTGGGCCCGATATATATATATAGTTTCTTCAACATTCTAATTCAACCAACAGGAACTACGATATTGTTTGTTCAAAGCTAACGTCACATCTGCTTTCTCAATCTCCGTTCCTTTTACTTAAATTGCGAATTTTATTTCTAACAAATATATGGAATTCGGTAAATATATAAGAAAATCTATTTTTTTTTTTTAGATACGAATTTGATCCTTAAGAAAATAAGGATCATTAATTATATATCTAAAAAATGGTTATTTCTATTATTTTTTTCTTAAATTACAAGTTAAACATATATAGAGACCATATTTTCAACATTTAACAATACTTAATTTGCCTAAGATTTCCTGTTTACGATCCTTTGAATTCGATTCTCAAAGACGTGTATACATGCATACAGATACAAGTATGTATGCGTGAGAAAATCAACAAAGAGAGAAAGAAAAACAGATCCCATGGAGTGCGGGGGAGTGGGAGATGACAAAAACATGTCGTAATCACTTCCTTTAATTCTCAATCTCTTCGCAGAAACCGCGTCCCTATTGCCCCAATGGCTCTCTCCCATTTCTTCGTTACCCTAAACCCCTCTCTCTCTCTCTCTCTATATATATATATATATATATATATATATATATATATATATATATTTCTTTTCTTCCATTCAAAGTTTCTCTTTCTTGTTTTTAACATCTCGAGTTTCTATGTTTGACATGTTGCGAAGCTTTGAACCCAAATGTAGGAGTCATTGGAATTTTTAGAATGGAATTAGGGTTTTCTTGGGTTTGATCAGTGAACGAATTTGAAAAAGAAACTAAACCGGGTTGAATTGAATTTAATTGGCTTTGTTCGTATCATAATTTATGTACGAATTTGTTTTTTTTACCGAGTATTAGATAATAATTTCAATTAGATTAGTTTTGAATAGAATTCTTATTTCAAACTAAATTATATTCAATCTCCATTTGATTAGAATTTTTTTGGATTTCGGTTCTACTCCAAACCGAACACATTCCTAGTTAAAACCGGTTTGATGTGATACGAGTTTACTAAACGCTTAGAATGTATCGGTCAAATATTCAACTCGATCGTGATTTTCTAGTCGTGTGTATTCTTGAAATAGGTAAATAAATATACGATAGAAGAAAATACGTACGTATGTATGTATATATATATGTATATATGTATGTATGTATGTATGTATGTATGTATGTATCACAGTCCAACTTTGACATGTTGACATCTCATGAGTCTTGTCGCTTCGATGACATTGTGTGTGTGTCTCTCTCTCTCTTTTGTTTTTATTTTCTTTGTTATGAAAAAAAAAGATGTCACGGTCCAATACATTAAAGAAAATCAAATAGACATTCCGGACGTTGCTGCAATTGGCATTGGAATTTCTTGTAGATGTCATAAATGTAGTGTAACGAGTCTAACTCTAGTGTTTTATTTACTCTTAACTGCAATCAATTTATAATAATTGCAAATTGCCATAATATAATTAAATTTTTATTTATTTATTTATGACTGATATAATATCGAAATTCCTTTACAATCTACATTTAAAACAGATTGATAAACAGATATTAAGAAATCGAATATTCCGTTAACATTTGCCCAAAAAAAGAATATACCGTTAAGGTTAACCATTAACTGACCCACGGCGGACCTACGATGTATGATCAATCGTTGGAAATCATGTCATCGACTCATGACATCGAGTATTGGGATTAGATGTAGGGGTGACAATCTCGTGTTCGTTTCGGTTATATTGGGTTTCGTTATAAAAAAAACTATAACCATTCAGGTATTCTGTAAATTTCGGTTCGGTTCGAATTAGATTATTTTTTTATTCGTTCGGATTCAATTTTTTTATTGTAAAAATTTCATTTTTTTAAAGAAATTATCGGGTTTCGATTTTTTTAATCGGTTCGCTTTCAGTTTTTTTGGATTTAGAAAAATCATAAACGTTCGATCCTTATGTCGGATTCGATTCAATTACGATTATATCTTATTCGGTTCGATTATTCGGTTAATAATCAAAATGGTCACCTCTAATGGATTCAATTTTTTTATTGTAAAAATTTCATTTTTTTAAAGAAATTATCGGGTTTCGATTTTTTTAATCGGTTCGCTTTCAGTTTTTTTGGATTTAGAAAAATCATAAACGTTCGATCCTTATGTCGGATTCGATTCAATTACGATTATATCTTATTCGGTTCGATTATTCGGTTAATAATCAAAATGGTCACCTCTAATTGGCATTATATCAAAAATACCCTTAAAATGCTACTTCTACTTCAACACCTACCCTTGTGACCATATGACCAATGTGACCGAAATATAGTGTGGTCACATATTGATTTCATTGTTCATAACGTTAAATTTATGATGTTTTAATCAAATGATTAGTAAGATATACAAGGTATAAACATAATGAATTAGTGTGATCACCATAAATTTAACGTTATAATCGATAAAAATCAAAATGTGACCATACTATATTTCGGTCACATTGGTCACATGTGACCAGGGTAGGTCTTGAAGTAGAAGTAGCATTTTAAGGGTATTTTTGATAATGACCTCTAATTAGATACTTTTTTAACCTAAAATAGTTTAATTTGAGCAATAGCAGTATAAATTATATTATTACTACGGTTATGATTATCTATATATATATACACGTAATAATCAAATCCATGCTAGAAGGTTATCATCATTAGGGCAATATTTGTCATTATCTCCAAATTTGATAATAACTTTCATAGATATTTAATAAAATCGTAATTTAAGGTATTGATTGATTAGTCAATAAAAAAAGAAAGACGGAAAGCAGGAGAACCAATTATAATGAATTTTCAATATATATATATATATATACGTATAAATTACGCTTTTTTATATTGTAATAATTTTTTTTCAAAACATGGACTAGATTCTCTTGTACCAACAACATATGATACGCATAGATAACACCAAAAGATGGTTGCATGTGTGTCTGCAAGCCGAGGAACAGCCCAAGAAACTTTTTTTAAGGGATAGTCCATGTTGAAAAATAAATAAATAATTTCAAATTGTAATAAAAAAATATATTGTATGCGTCATATGATATACAGATTTAACATATGTTGCAAAATATTTAATTTGATGTGGCCTTTTATTGAAGGTTCAATGGACCCTCGGTATTTGCATGTGACGTGATGAGAAAATTGCGATCTTGACATGGACCATATTGTATAAATTTATTATTTCGTATTACATATATATGTATTTATATAGATGACAAAAAACTACATGGATCTAATAATTATTACGTGCATTTTTATATAGAAATAAAAAATAAAAACATCCATGTTTATTCAAACAATTTATGTGTTGAATCCAATCCCTATGATTTGAACTCGATTATATTCATGTGTTGGGCATATATTTGTATATGTATATATATATATTATCTTATTCTGCATTCATTAATAACCAGATTTTAAAATTTTGAAATATTTTTTTCTTATCATGTTCAGATTAAAACAGGATTACATGCGACTATAAATGGGTAGAGTTAAGACTATGAAATTGAGTAGATATATGGACAGACCATACGTATGATTAAATATGTTGTGTGACAAAAAAAAATTGTTATTTTAATTAAAAAAACGATAGTAACAACAATTACCAAGCAAATTATAGATGGTAGACATGTTAATTAAAATTATTATAGTGGACTGATTCTAGCATATAGTTATGAAGAAAAGGACATGGATCACAATCACAGCCCATTTCATACTATGTTTTATCTATGAATTGTTGGGTCCCACAATACTGTGTGTTTAATATCCTGGCCCCACATTGATTCTTCCCTGTGCCCATAACTCTCGAACGTCTAATTAGCATATAATATTATTATTATATGATTAAAAAAAGAGAGTATTAAACCTATTTGCGTATTTATGGATCCAAATAAGAAACACACGTTTCGCCATTTATGAAATTTGGGAAATGCAAGTTACACGAATAGATGTATATGTTTAAAATGGTATTCGCGTCATATTTAGCATTTAAATTATACCTATTGTTATTTATAAATTAAAAATTGCATGAATAGATTAAATAAAAAGAATTATGCCATATCTATCTCTTTCACCCGTTGGAACATGTTGAACCCTCCACCTCAATCAGAAGCGTGGAGTTTCCGTCAAACATGGATACGTGGCAGAACAGTAACGAAAGAGACACAAATCTGCCTGCAACTACAGAGACCCTCTCGTTCGAGCAGCCCATATGCCCATGTTTCCTTACGCAACATCCATCAACATATGTCCCTGCAAATACGCAGACCATTACGTATATATACATGCATACATATATATATATACATCATGACGAGTGATGAAAATCTCTTTTACAGACTTTATAAACTAACAACTTGGTACCACAGTCGATGTCATTGGCCTACCATGCTCAGTGTTACGTTATTTGCCCTACGTACGACCCACAAAATCGCATGTTATTAGAAAATATTTTATCACGTAATAGTCATTCAATACACTTTTTAATCGTGTTATGACAACCGAAGCATGTATTACTCTTATTTGTAACATTAGTTGGTTCAATTTCTTATTATTATTTTTTTTTGGTAGCAAAGATCTATCGATTATGAGGAAATAAATTTACAAGATGTACAGACACGTCACTGCATGTCCCTTAAATTTATGACATTTCGAGAACATGCAAAAGATTAGTCTCACGTTATTTAAGGCATTCAATATTTTTATAATTCGATTTGACTACTGTTTCCAAACCAGGTCTAAGGGCCGGTAGATATGCATTAACTGTTGAAAATGATTGCTTTTTTTTTTTCGAAATTTCTATTCATAGGATTAAAGATGATTTAATTGTTTCCAACCCATAAAAAACGGAATTATAGCCCATTTTTTAAAATAAATCTCTAACCGGTCCTAACAAAATTGAAATATCCATGCTAAAATCAATTTATCGAACACTAACAATTACCATACATATGTCGAAGAACGTAGGCTATGAGTAGGTGTATATATTACGTATGTGTGAATTACGGGCGAAAGTGAGAATGGTATTTTCCTCTTGCTATAATGGGAATAATTAAGTGTAATCATAATATATAGTAAAAATAAGAGCTTAATCAAATGATTTGGATTTGTGTATGTAATAATTATGGTCCAAGATTCTTACATCAGTTTGTCCCAACATCGGATATTGACCCAATCATATATTGGCATTTGCCGTTGGATATATTTCATTCCATTTTATCATAAAATCTTTTGCCAATTTGTTTTTGGTTTCCAATTTAAATTCAAATAACATGGATTTTTGAAAAAGACAATATAACATAGCATTGTCCTAAGTAGGGGTGGGTATAATATACAAAAATTACCGAACCGATCCGTTATTCGATCCGTATCCGAACCGAAAATTCGGATATCAAGAGTTTACGGATCGGATACGGATATTTATTTTGAAATATTTGTTGAATACGGATATCAAATTCGAATTATCCGACATATCCGATCTGATTCATACTAATTAATAATATTATTAAATATAAAAATAATTTGCTATAAAGATATAAAATGTTTTATACTTACATGTTTTGTAGGGATATTTAAGAAATAATTTTTATATATTGAAATTTAAAATGTTTAATCTTTTGAATATTAAGATTTATTATGTTTAATTTTTAGAATTTTAAACTTTCAATATATTTGTATATGATAGATTATGATTATATTTGTATTTGAATTGATTTAAAATATTTAAATTTTAAATTTTGAATTGTGAATAATATTTATATTAAATAACTTACATAATTTATTTATATTTGAAATTGTTATTTAAATCTGATACGGATATTTATTTTGAAATATTTGTTGAATACGGATATCAAATTCGAATTATCCGACATATCCGATCTGATTCATACTAATTAATAATATTATTAAATATAAAAATAATTTGCTATAAAGATATAAAATGTTTTATACTTACATGTTTTGTAGGGATATTTAAGAAATAATTTTTATATATTGAAATTTAAAATGTTTAATCTTTTGAATATTAAGATTTATTATGTTTAATTTTTTGAATTTTGAACTTTCAATATATTTGTATATGATAGATTATGATTATATTTGTATTTGAATTGATTTAAAATATTTAAATTTTAAATTTTGAATTGTGAATAATATTTATATTAAATAACTTACATAATTTATTTATATTTGAAATTGTTATTTAAATTTGAATTAAATTTTTTATAATTGTTTATGTCGGATACAGATATCCGTAAAATATCCGTAATTTCGGATATCCGTAAATTACGGATCGGATACGGATAATAAAGTTGAGTATTTGTGCAGATCAGATACGGATAGAGATATCCCAAAAATCATGGATATCCAATCTGTGTCCACCCCTAGTCATAAGATGGATAGTTCAACAAATGAAATAAGGGTACAAAGCGTCTGTTCCGCTCCGAGTTCGAATCTCAGGTTGAGGAGAAAGGTTTTCACATGGCTTCTCCTCTGACCCCGAGATTAGTCTAGATTTCGATTTAGGATACCCGATTATAAAAAAAATATAGAATTGTCCTAAACACCAAAATTCGTAAATCATAAATCAAATATGTTGAAGATGATTCTTTTCATATATATTTTTCTTTTGTTTTATGATTTAAGATTGTGTGGTTTATTTAATTTTATACTCCCTGTTTTAAAATACTTAACGTTTAAGAATTCAACATACAAATTAAGAAAAATAATGTTTTTATCTAAAATACTTTTATTTATTAAATTTTATTCTTAAACATTATCTATTTTGAAACGGATGGAATAGTAAATAAGAAAACAACAAAAACCAAAAAGGGAAAATAATATTATTGTGGAGATGATTTTGGATTTTTTGATTGAGTCATTATCCAAATGCTCACATGGGTGAAGAATGGTGAGTGAATGAAAGACGCTCAAATTGTTTAACCTTTCTTTCAATTATTATTATTATTATTATTATTTGAAAAAATCCACGAAGACTGTAGGTATCTAAGGTATATATAAAGACGAGGCAATGATCAAACCCATGTGAGAATGAGTTAACCGGCTTTGAAGTTTCACCGCAGCCAAAATTCTTATTCACCAATGAGTGGATCCCAACTTGTACACAATTGGCAATCAAACAAAAGCATATATATGTATATATATATTTTTAAAGTCCATCAATGTTTTTGACTCAATTAATTACGTTTGCTTTTTTTTTTCTAAGAAATTTATCAAAACATCAAAGAATATATTCGTTATTATAAGCAAGCCTAAAATCTAGGCACATATTTATATCCTCTGCCCATCTTATATGGTAACCACTAACAGACAAACAGAGATCCATACATAAACCAAGAAAAAATAAAATATGAAATTGAGAAGGATACATTGCATATTGTGTATAATATATGCATGTCATGTAATGCAAATAGATTCAAGGATATTTTCTCTGTCATCTTGTTATTCGTGTGGGACCCCAATTTCCCTCCAAATTGATTGCCAGTTAATTTCCATGGAAAATCTCTCTCTCTCTCTCTCTCTCGGCAACAGCTACTTAAAGGCTCCATCAAACCGCCAAACGCTCTCCCCACTATCATCGCTTTCTTCTTTCCGACATTTTTTCACGACTCCTGAACCCTTCCTCTTACAGAGAACAGACACATTTCTAAAAAAAAACTGTTTTTTTGTTTGGTCTTTGCTTCGTTTACTGTTGGTTTCTGGTTAACAATGGCGCGACCGCAACAACGGTACAGAGGCGTGAGACAGAGGCATTGGGGTTCATGGGTCTCCGAAATTCGCCACCCTTTACTGTAATCTCTCTCTCTCTCTCTCGTTTTCCGCGTTTCGAAACGCTGAAAAACTGAAACGCGGTAGCCTTATGTTTTTCGCGATTTGGTTGCAGGAAAACGCGAATATGGTTGGGGACGTTCGAGACGGCGGAAGACGCGGCGAGAGCATACGATGAGGCCGCGAGGCTCATGTGCGGTCCGAGGGCGCGAACCAATTTCCCTTACAACCCAAACGCGCCGCTCACTTCTTCCTCCAAGCTCCTAAACGCGACTCTGACCGCCAAACTCCACAAATGTTACATGGCTTCCCTTCAGATGACCAAACAGCAGCAAATGCAGAACGCAAGATCGCCCCCACCTCCGCCGCAAACGCAATTCCGCCAGACGCTAAAGAAACCGGCTGAAGCTGACGGCGTCAATGTGGCAGCCAACGGGATGCGTGGCGGGAATTACGAAAACAGAGGAGTCTCTGCGTCTGGGAACGCAAACGCGGAGTGGGCCAATTGCGCGTTTGAAAACGTGAATCTGCAGCAACAATTCAAGCCCCTTGAAGAAGATCACGTGGAGCAAATGATAGAGGAGTTGCTCCACTACGGCTCAATCGAGCTCTGCTCTGTTTTACCCGCTCAGGCGCTGTGAAGAGCAGCTCTGTTCGTTTCAGTGTAGCCCTCTTCTGCGTTTCAGAAAACGGCGTTTCAAGCGATGAGTAGTGAGAGTAGCAAAATGGTAAGAGAGAGAGAGCGCTAAGTCCCAGCGGCCGGTGAAGGTAGCAGAGTGGATCATTTAGATTATTTTTAACCAATTTTATATTATAAGATTGGCCTCTTTGAATTCGAATGCGTAGTTCCTAGAGAGCTGATCACATGCTTATTGTACATTACATTTACACTTATATTTCCCGTCTATACATATATATTGTTGTTATCAACACGAGATTAACCAACATTGTGTGTGTGCCACTATATATATATATATATACACACATATATTCAGCTGTTATCTTTTGTCGTCGTGTATAAAATTCGTTGTCCGAACTCTTTTCTGGTATAAAATGTGAAACTACAGATGATGAAATGGGAATGAAATTCAGAGGCTGGATGATGCGGAAGCTATAGACGGAATTAGTGTGGATTAAGTTATAGTGTGATGCAGGAGAGAGAGAGAGAGAGAGAGAGAGAGAGAGAGAGA
>NW_010968505.1:1793044-1819387 GCF_000463585.1 Tarenaya hassleriana | reverse complement strand
GAGAGAGAGAGAGAGAGAGAGAGAGAGAGAGAGAGAGAGAGAGAGAGAGCATAAAACACGCTTTTACCAAAAGAAAACAAATGGACATTACAAACACAACACGTAGAAAGGGGTCGCCAGTTTGAAGGGTTTGAAAATTAGGGTTATGAAATATGTTCCATGCATGTTTGTCAATTTTCCACTGTGGGCCTTTTCCCTCTCCTCTTTTACTCTCTCTCTCTCTATATATATATATATATATGCGTCATTTTTATATATATATTTTGGGATTGCTGCTAATTAGAGAAAAACGAATGTCCCATTAGTTACAAATATGTCGATAAGCCTGCGAAATTATAACATCCGGTCATTTTTCTATCACAATAAAATTATATCAAGAGAAAATCCACTATATGGATTTCGTTGGAGTAGAAAATGGTTAGAGTTAAAATATGTCTCCCGATGAGTTTTCGTGCCGCCACATATTTGAAACAAACTGATGATTCCAAGCAGTAAACTTCATTTTGCTATAGGTTCATTTAACAATTTTATTTAAATAGATAAGGACATATGATCCCGTTGGTTCATTTACACGTACGTTCCCCCGTGATTTCAGATATAATAACCCATAGCATTGATCAATATAATGTAATGAATCATCTATTTACTCTTTTTACAAATTTATCATCAATTCAGTTTGAATAAATTGAAAGCCTTCTGGAATTTGTCCCTTATGTATAGATATATATATATATATATATAGTCTTAATTATAAACTAATGTATATAAAATTAATAAAAAAAAATAATATTAAGTTTGTATATTTTTAATAAAAACAATATGGTTTTTATTTGGAGGAAGGGGTACGTGAGAACGTAATAAAATGTCATTTTCGGTTGTTGTATTAAATGTCGTATTCAATGAAAATCTAAGGAATAAGTCAATGACGCAGCTCTCATATTTACATGCATGACACCTTATCATTGGTTGGTCCACTAACCATAGTCTCCCTTCATACGTTCAAATAGTTGTTATTTGGGCCATTTTTTCCCTATAAAAATATTTTGCAAAAAAAAAAAATCAATAGAAATATATAATAATTACCTTATTTATAGGTAATTATTCTGACAGCCATGCTACATATGCATACAATCATATATAATTGGATATCCTTAAACGTTTCTTCTTGTGATTCTTGTTTGTCAAAATTCGAGAAATATATCGATATCTAACCCATTGAGAAACTTCTTTTAAATTCCCATATTCTTAAAAGTTAAAAAAAAGGTAAAAAGTCGTGTGAGTTTTAAAGAAATTTTACAAACTATAAACAATTATAACCCTAAAATAATTGTTTTTTTAATAAATATTTAGATTATATATTATGGAATTATATCCAACAATTTGTTGAATAGAATTATATGCATCTGGTATCCACAAATCCCGATAATTGGATCGGTCTATATCTCTCTGATATTTTCTAGATCTTACATTACTAATTTAATAAATGAGTCTTTTCGAACTTTTTGTACGCATGCAGTGTATTCGTTACAACAACTTGAAATAACTTTGACTGTGCGATATATACCATGTGCAAATAAAAATAAAATATCAGGTACTGCCACTTATTTATATGAGACAAAATTACAATAATAATAATAATAATAATAATAAAATAGATTTAGATTAGATTATGGTGTGATATATATTTTCTGGAGCCAAGTCTGTGTCAATTGGGACTTCATGATTATTCTACACCTGTTTGGAAAATTGATTTTGTCCCCCACAACCTTTTTGGTATGCATATGCATATATATATATATATATATATATATATATATATATATATATATATGAATTAAAAAGGAGGGAAATTAAAAGCGAGTTTACATGTCATTATATTGTTTTGTAAAATCATGGGCATGCTTGTGAGTTTATAATCATTAATTCTTTGAACTTCTGTGTACCCTTTTTCCCTTTGGGGTGTTTGTCCTTTTCTCTTTACTCAACCAAAATTTAAAAGTAGTGGGAGAAAAAAAAACATGAAAAAGTTAATTTTAATTGAATTTTTTTTATAATCTGGATGGTTTTTCGCACCCGACTACATCCACCTAGGTTCAGGACCAACCTTTCTATATAGACTATTTTAGTCCAGAAATTAAATCACTTTCCACCAGTGGAATCGAACCCATGACCTTAAAGATGATTTTGTCACCTTTCATCCACTGGTCACTTGTTCAAATATACGACTAATATTCTTGATTTGGTGTTTGTTTGAACAGTAAAAAAATGATAAGTTTGAAATTTTACGGTTTACAACGGTTTAAAATGAAAAGAAAAACAAAAAATGGGAAATGACACACGTGGCATGCATACAAAAAAGCCAGTTTTAGCAGAGCATCAAATAGATTATCGATCGTTTATTCGTGCAATTTCTTTTATTTTCTTTTTTTGAATTCCGTAGCCTCCCTCGCACTATAAAGAAATCCTTGTATCTTACGATAATAATTCTAGTCTAATTTTCTAATATATATTTATCTATATACGCATAATAAGATCACGTAATTGAAATAACCGTAAAATGTGGGATTCAGGGATATAAATGTGAGAATTTCGTAATTTCGATTTGATTAAATTTAAAATAAAGGTTTTTATAAGGAAGAAAAGAAATGATTAGGAGTAGGTCCTTACATGCAATTCTTGCAAATGGACGGAAGAAGACTAACTTCAAATTTTTTTTTTTTTATAAAAAAAATTCAAGCAGTGCCGACAGTAAGAACTTTCCTTGTCATTTTTAATATCAAATTATTTATACATTGTCTTTTAATTAATCGGACCCATAATTAATCGAGGCTTCGGATTAACATTAGCACGTATTCATTGCGCTTGAAGAAAAGTATTATTGAATCGTGGGTTTCAATAGTTTTCTCACGTACTCCTGATTAAATGGCCATCGATGACATGGAAATCGAATCCTAAACATGATGCATCATGTCTCGCCATGCACAAAACCTTACAGTTATATCTATATATGAATCGATACCTGATCATATAATAAGTGGTTTTGACTAGAATCTTTGTTATCGGTCCAAGGGTTTGTGAAAGTTGTTTACAACTAGTTTACCCATAAAGCTTTTACCCATATCTGTTGAGACAAGCAGTTGCACACACAAACATATGCATACATACATATGTATATATATATATGTGTGTGTGTTTGTAAGTGTGGTTATATATATGTGTGAGGAAGAAAAGAGAGGGAAAGTGGTCAAAGGCAATAATGGAGAAGGGAATGATGGTGTTGAGAGGAATGTAGAATCTCATGTGGAGGTGTTGGGTTGAGAGACAACCAAACATGGCCTTATAAGGTGAAACCCCTTTTCACTAACATCCAATTTTTCTTTTTTTATTTTTCACTTATATATATATATATATATATATATATATATATACACTTTTTATTTGATGCGAAAGCTTATGATCATTTGATTTTAGGTGCCTTGGATCAAGTGTTTAGATAGTCGTTCAAAGTTCAAATTAATTCAAACCTTAAGGTAAAAACATTAAGGAAAGCACATGCTTATATAGTTTTGGAACATATCTTATGAAAGATTTTTTTTTAAAAAAAACAAATGCTTAGGAAGTGCAAATAGAAGGGGTTAGTGGCTTACATGCACCCTGAAAAACCCTAACTTCTTTCCTAGACACAATACAAACCAATATGGATGTGTGTATGTGTATATATAATATATATTATAAAACGTTTGGTTATATTAATTTTAAAACATGCACTTTTATAATTTATTAAAACACAGACTTTAAATGAAACAAATATATGCACCTAATGTTGGTATGAAGACTCTCGACAGAATTCAAAAATAGGGCAAAACGAGAAATCACCATTAGCACGTTTAACCTAATGATTACAGAATTTTTAACCACGGACGTATTTGATGTTCACGTATTGGCCAATATATAACATGATTATCATTGGTACGGATTTGTAGCCATTTGACTGTTATGATTATTATTATAATTAGTATAGTTCGTGTGTAAATGAATGCAGAAGATATTTAACCGTATTTTTTGTATTCATAACCTCTATTGTGTATTTGTATTTGAATTCTCTCATTCGCAAGTGAATATATATATATATATACATACATACATACATACATACATACATACATACATACATACATACATACATACATACATACATACATACATACATACATATAGAGAGAGAAGCTTGTATATGTGGATTTCAGATATCCCAAAACTAAAAGCGACACATTTTCAGATAGTGGGCCGAGAATCGCATGGGCTTAACCCAATAATTATATTGTCATTTTCAGGCCCATTACAAATTTAACCATTTTATTAGATCATTCTCATCAATCTTTTGATACACATCGTATTATCCTATTGGTTGATTAATTTTCATTAAAATAATGTTTGGATATTAGATCTCATTTCTCTCACTAGGTAGAACTCAATTCATATTCATGAATCGAAATTTAGATTTGTTCATTGAATTGCGTCAATTTTAGAATAATGCATGAAAATCAACAATTTCGGTTATTATTCCCTCCAATATATATATTGCCATTCCGTACATATTTAATATTTTAATAGTGGTATTTGTCTTCATACCCCCAATTAATTCAACATTTTATGATAAATTTGTTCGGTGCATCACTTCATCCCTGATTGCTAATTAATATCTATTTGAATGTTTCACGGACAAAATCAAATACCAAATAAAAAAAAACAAAAACCCAATAGATTTCGGCGCATTTGTTTTCATTTGTGAAAACCTGAAGAAAAAAATATATAAAGTGAACTCCAATCGAATTTATTTCGGATTCTATTTGTATTTATTCAAAATTCATAGAATTTAAACAAAATAAACTAAAATGAACTTAATATGCCGTTCAACTTCTAATTTATAATTTATAAAAATCGTATGCATTAAAAATGTAATGGAACGCGTAAATACGTGGGTTTGGTGAGCCTAACCAACTTGTTTTCAGACGTTGAACCAACTAATCAGAACAGAACACATTGGCTCCGGTCCCACCTGGTGGATCCCACCCTCTTTTATTTTTATTTTGATTTTTCAAACCCTCATTTTCTCGGTATTTAAATGTAACTTATATTTAATTACTAATTGTTTATAGAATTTGATTGCCCTCAACGCAAACGAATTATATAAATTCAATGGCCATTAATTAAGGATCACCGATCACTAATATCATACAATGCTTATATTATATATCTTGTCACTGATATAAAAATGTTTTAAAAATGCTTTACAAAATAAGTTGATTTTATTAAATTATAAGAAGACAATCTATCTTCCAAATATACCATTGAAATGATTTTTTTTTTTAAATTCACCGAGGCAATAAAGTTACAATGTTATAAATAATAATAATAATAGAAACTTGATAATCATTATCGCAATTCAACCGATTCATAAAAACATCATCTAAAACTCGAATCTTTGACCATTAGAAGGAAAACAACATACAAGAAGCTCACTGTTGAAATAAATGTCTAACGAAACAAAAAAGAAGTCGGTCCATTCCACGGTGGCTCAGTAATCGACATGACATATGAGGATATTTCATTGCTATCTTCTAGCGTCTTTGTTGCCGTCAATACGAATTGGGAAATAATTTCCCCACAAATTAATTCTGATTAAATAATAATAAGATAAAATAACACCTTAATTTATATATTTTTTACATTAATTTTTAATTTGACAAATTTCTATACTCAATTTCAAAATCAACCAAATCACTAAATGAATTCGTAAAATTATTAATAATTAACTATATAATCGAAAACGACGTTAGATTTAATTGATTTTTTGTTGAAAGGATGTGTTTTAACATCTGATTATGTGTATTGCCACGTATTAGAGGGATGTTAATTTGTCAAGATTATCTCTGAATCGTGACGTGCATGGTCAATCATAGTAATTTCTCTTAAATGTTATAAAAGAAACTTTTTTTTTAGGAATGATTAATGTTTATTATTATGGCGGTGGTTAGATAAACGACAAGAGATTCAGATGGGTTTTGATATTGTTATGGGCGCATGGAAAACGTCAAATTTTGTTGCGACCGACCGTATAAACTACCATGCTTATATATTATGAACTTGTTCGATTTTCTAACCATCAAGGCGAATTAATTTTCCCATAAAAAAAAATATACGTTACAAAACAACAAAGTTGGCTGTTGGCTTGCGTTATTTGAACCGACTTGATTGGGTGTCAATATTTTAGAAATAATTTCAATCTTGTATTAGTCATTAATTTGGTAAACCGATATGTGATATGATCATTTGATTATATTATATTAGTGTGTTGATGAGCCGATATTCTCGATCGGTAGGCACATTTGTTCTTAAATGACATTTAAATGATTATACTAAATCGTTAAAAAGTGAACCACGATATTTTATATGCGTATAACATTATGATATCACAAAAACACATGCATGCAATGTACGTAAACCGCATAACATAATACAAGCTTTAATATACATAAAATGCACATAATGTGTAATTAAAACGGTTGAATAAGGAAAGGCAACTCTGAAAGGACAAATCTAAAGTCGGGTATGAGTTTTGAATCTTAAAGCGCGTTGTGCTTCAGTGACTGACCTGGTCCGAGTCTTCGACTTCAGAAATTGAAGTCAACCGTTGCTTCTCATGCCCCCTTTTTTTTTTGTAATATATATATATATATATATATATTTAACGTATTGGATAAAATTCAGATTAATATGCCAAGAGATACATAGTTTTGTTATGTTTATTTCTATTTATATCTAATATCGATGGTAATATAAAATATGTTTGCTGTCGTAGTATTTTAATTTCTTCACGCCAAAAATAAAAATAAAAAAGAATAAGAAACACGTTATTTTGGAAAATAAAAAAATCGTAGGATATGACGACCATTATCGACCTCCGTTGAGCTGTCTGCCAACGTACCCGAATAACTTGAAAAATAAATAAACGGGCGAAAAAACCCAATTAAATACACTTATTAATTTATTATTACAAATTAAATTTATCCTAACAATTCTGACATCTGTTACAAATAGGAGATTTTATCCTATCGTAGAAATCTTTTAATACCAGATTTATATATGTCTATATTTTATTTTGGAAGAAAGAAAGGAAAAAAGTTACAATCAAACACCTTAATGGTCAAAAGCTTGACCATCTTATTGTTCTTTGATTTAGCTTAAAACTATTAAATAGTGTTATTTGCCATTTATGTTATTCCAAGGTCACAAGCTTCACTAATTGCTAATCAATGCCTACCATAATTACTACGATTAATTTATAATATAAATTTTCAAAGTTAGACATTTTTAAAAGTTTATAACCAAATATTATTCTCAGAATGTGAATTTTTTTTTTTACCCCATCTCTCCCTATGATTATGTTCTTACAATGATTATGTTACGAGGATCATATATGCTCCCGAGTCCCTGGACAGATAATGATAATACATTGAACAAAAAATATATGCAAAATTATATTTTTGTATTATATTGGCTCCAAAAAAGAAAAGTTGAAAAAGTCACACTGATGTCAAAAGTTTCCGAGTTGCGATTACTTCCTCTCTTTCTAATCCTATTTTTCCTCGATTTTTTATTTATTTTCCAACTAGGAAATCTAAGAGAATAATGGGTTTTTATATAAATTCGCCGAGAAAAACCCTTCAAAACCTCAGGAACTTTGGTTCACGCAACCTCCTCAGAATCTGAAAACCTTAAAAGAAAAAAAAAACAGAGCGCAAATGTCTCCTTCTCGCCATATCCCGGCGTGCCTTCGTCCCTCCGATCATCATCCGCCGCCGCTTCCGGAACCATCTCCGCCTCCTCGGGCAATCTCCGGCGATCCCAACCTCACCACGTGCCTCTACCAGACGGATCTAGGCGTCTTCTACATCACGTGGAGTCGTTCCTTCTTCGGCCATTCCCTGAATCTCTTCCTCCAGACCCAAGATTGCTATCACCACTCCTCCGCCTCACCTCTCTCTCTCTCTGCCGCCGCCGCTGCCGATCTCTCCCCCTCCGCCGTCTCCTTCCGCCTCCACGTGAACCCACTTGCCTTCTGGAGAAGACGCGGATCTAAACGCGTCTCTCAGAAAGTCCAAATCTTCTGGGATTTGACCAGGGTCAAGTTCGATTCCGGACCCGAACCCAGATCCGGGTTCTACATCGCGGTAGTCGTCGACGGCGAGATGGGTCTCTTGGTCGGAGACGCCGTCAGGGAAGCTTACGCTAGGACCAAAGCGGGAAGACCCACGATTCCTCAGGCTCTGGTTTTGAGGAGAGAACACATGTTTGGGAACAGAGTGCTGTGTACTAAAGCGAAGATCGGAGGGAGAAACAGAGAGATCTCGATCGATTGTCGGATCGACGAAGACGCAAGATTGTGTTTCGGAGTCGACAGCAAAAGGGTTTTACAGATCAAGCGACTGAGATGGAAATTCAGAGGAAATGAAAATATCGAAGTCGATGGAGTTCCTGTCCAGGTCTCATGGGACGTCTACAACTGGCTGTTCGAGAACAAGACCACCGCCACCGTCGACGGTAACGGTAACGGCGGAGGTCAAGCCGTCTTCATCTTCAGGTTCGAGACCGACCCAGTCGCCGCAGCGGCGGAGTACGAAACGGCGTCGTGTCCGTCGTCGGAGAAGAACGGCAGCGTTTTGTGGCAGCCCAAGCCATGCGGGTTCATGGAGCTGAGGAAGATGAGGAGAAGCTTCCTGAGGAGCACGAGGGCTCGGACAAGGAGCTCGTCTTCATCTTCCATGTCGGTGTCGATGTCTTCGGCTTCGTCGGCGTGTAGCTCCTCCGTGCTCGAGTGGGCGAGCAGCGCCGACGAGGCGGAGTACGGTGAAGGCGGTGGCTCCGGCGGCGGTCTTGGGTTCTCGCTGGTTGTATACGCATGGAGGAAGTGAGGCCTCCCACGGCGGAGAAAAGTGAGTTTTTTTTTGGAAAAAAAAAAGGTTCTATGAATGGGTCAATCAAAATATTTTTCATTTATGTAAAAGCTTCCAATGAAATTTACTAACAAAGGATGACTTGTTCATGGCAAAGTTGAAGTTAACTTTGGCGTTTTGTGGTCATTCAATTCTAACCCTTTTGATAAATTTAGCGAGGGAACGTTATATATATATATATATATATATGGCTCACACACATTTTATGTATGGACGTAAAAGGATGCGAAATAAAATTAAAACTATTGCTATAGTTTGAAGTTGGAGTCCATTTTGCTACAAGTTCAAATTGTTATATTTTCCCCACACATGGGTTTTGGAGGTTGAATTGGACGAATCTTTTTTGGAATTCCAAAGTTTGGTTGGAGTATTATTGACAACTTGAAACCATTACGTGCCAACAAAGCCCTCGAGGCTCAAAATATGATTGGGTTATATGGTCACGCGCGAATAATTCTTGTCTATATATATCATTGCTTACTTTGTCAATTTCGTCTTTATTATAATCTCTACTTCTCTTACATACTCATAACGGCACTTGGGCACGAAAAAGTTATCGGATGTTGCAATTTAAAGAATAATGGGCTATGTTTAAGTAAAAAAAAACTATGAGGCTATTTTGAGAAAAACTAGAAATTAAGTGGATACCTTTTTGAAGGTTTGGCGAAAATGATGTTTGGGGTTTGTCTTATGGCGTGAGCTGTGTGATTATGATAGGAAACAGTCCTTTTTTTTATATACTTTTGGGAAATTTCCAAGTTTTCCGACAAAAGTACCAAATGTGCATGTGAAATATAGGCCCCCTTTGTCTTCCACTTTTTTTTTGGCCCATCATTTTCCTCTATTTACGGAATCAGCCGCTGATTTTCATGGCTCTTTTTGTCATTACATACCCATCTAAATCGTTATGTTCTATGCGCTTGTAAATATTCTCCTCCTATAGACTATATAATACGTACACGTGTATTTCGACGTTGTTCGAAAACTATTTTATTTTAGCGAAAAAAGAGTTTAATATGATTTTCCATGCGATCTCCTTTTGATCTGAGCCGTCCACGTGTTCGACCGTAGAAAAGGGAGTGCTCTTTCCTTGTTTTTGTACTGTTGGTGACGTGTTAGTTGGTTTTCCATTGACCTTGACGGCGTTTTACCCTTTCGAAAACGGCACGCATGGCAGTTGTATTTAGGGTATCCGTGATTTTGTTTTTGCGTTATCTAATCTCGATTTTACGGAATAATCTAAATGTTTAGATATCTATTAATTATCCGGGTTATAAGAAAAAGAGATGGATATGGGGCAATGAACACCAAATCCGAAGTCTAATTAAAGATGAATTCGACAAAATGTACATCGTTTCTCATCACCAATATTCGAACCAAAATCTTAAATTTCCGGTTATCAAATTCGACCTCGTCTTTTCTATTCGACTCCGTAAGTCGGGTCGGGTCGGGTAAGGTGGATTAACATTATTTTGGGTTTATTTTTTGACTCACGGAAAAAATTGTTGAACATAACACTATGTAATAATAATAATCATATTCATAATCATAATGACTAAAAGATACAATAAATCATTTACATTACATACTCAATGTGATATAAATCATAATTCTAATTCAGTGGATATTTAAATTTAGAAATAATACATTTTAATTTAAAACTAATTTTCATTATACATTTTAATATATAATTTTGTCTAAAAACTGAAAAAGTCAAAATGGAAACATATAATTAAAGAAAAATATTATATATATACATCGATTTGCTAAAAAATAATAACAAAAGAAATTTGTAATCTCCAAAAAATATACGGATTTGCAAATGTGTGTGTGTGTATATATATATATATGAATTTTAGTTTTTTAGAAATAGATTATTTTTTTTTTTTATATTTTTAGTTATTAACATATAATGATATGACATTCGTATGACGATGATATAGATTTCTCAGCGAACCGATATCTACATCATAAACTGTTAACAAAAAAAATATCATATATGAATTTCAAAATTTTTTAAATTCGGTAGAATTTTGGAAATTAATATATTCGTATAGAAGATAACAAATTCATATATTTTTGATATTTTTTTTAGCAAGCTTGGTTTTCCCTTTAATAATTAATGGGTATACCAAAAAATTAAACTGGGCCCGTTTGCGAATTAGAGAAGCCCAAATTGGCCCATTTAATGCGAGTAAGCACTAAGCTCTAATTACAGAAACTCAAACAGGCCCACCGTTAGAGAATGGTTTTTGTATACGAAATTCATTTTACATAGGTACAGTTGCAGACAGACCCGAGACAATATTAAAATCAATATAAAACCTTTATAACATTTATACATTCAAAAAATTATACAAACCCTAAACATAATAGATGTAATATAAGAATGAACCAAAATGTTAATAACTATAAATATTTAATACAATCTCTTTCTTGATTTTCTTCCCGTCTCTTCAATCCCGACATATATGTGTATCCGAAAACGAATGTTATTTTTTTAGTAATCGAGTTTCCTGGACTGAGATCCAGACTAATCCCGAGACCGAGAACCAGCCATGTGATTTGAATTATGCGTTGTCTCTCTAGCCTGGGGTTCGAACTCGGGATGGGACAGACGCTTTGCGTCCACTTTTCACCGGTTGAACTATCCAGGTTAGGTTCCGAAAGCGAATGTTGTGCGAGAGATCTGTACATTTGAAAAGCAGAAAACATTAAATTTATGTAAATATGATAAATAAGTATAAAAAACGACGACAATCTATGCCCGATCATTCCTGGAATATATTTTAATTGAGTTCACAATTAATTACAGTTAATGTTGACCATTCCAATATTATATTCCGACAATGTTTACAGAATAATATTTGATATTTTTTTGTTGTTGTTGAATGAAACCAAAATACACAAGTACGACAGTTTTAATTTAATAAGAAGACTTAAACTAACAAATCATATCGTGTATGTATTTAATATTTGTAATAATATCCGTTCATATCTCTAATGCCCATCAATTTGGAGCGTAAAGATTAAAAACGTCTAAACATCTAAATTGGTGAAAATGAAAATGTGAATAAATACTAAAAAAATCTGCATATAATAACGAAATTTGCGATGGATATTTTCGTGGCAGGCAAGCTGCAAGTTGCCAAGGATATCGTCGAATACATCCATCGCAAATCTACAGCGACAGAAAGTTACCACAATGCGACGGATACCTTGCGGAGAACAAATCTGTCGTTATAGCATAACAACAGATCGTGTTTCACCGGCTCCGTCGCAATTTCGATACAGTATTGCCGTCGCGTATTCGGTGTACGTTTAATTTGTGGTCGCAAGAATCTATAGATCATATCAAAAGTGTATTTTCATATTATTCGTATATCAAAGATCCCTGATATGTTAGGGTTTGATGCTTCTTACAATATATATATTTTTTTGATAATCGGGTGATCCCAAGTCCAAAGGCCCACACTAATCCCGACCCACGCGCACGACCCTACAACACACACGTGGGATGTGAAACACCGAAGGTGGTTCTTACACCTGATATGTTAGGGTTTGATGCTTCTTACAATATTTGTGTTCTACATAATTATCTTTTCGATAAAAATGTGTGTATTTTTTTATATATATTAATCATATATCAAAATTCAAATACGTTAGCGTTTGATGCTTAGTATTAAGTTTTAACAAATATGTGTATCTTCATATTAAATCATATGCCAAACTCGAGTATGTCACGGTTTGATGTTTGGCATAAATTTAATATCAACTGAGATAAAAGTCCATGATAAGCCGAGTGTTTTCCTCTCGCCCCCGAAGGGCGAAACCCTAACTCCGCCCCACCCTGGCTGGCCCACTGCCGGCCGGGAAAAATTATCACTTCCTCCGGTCAGAATCCTCTCCCCATCTGCTTGTTCTTCCCTGGGCTTGGCTCAATTTTTCATCTCCACCTAAAAATCCCCTTCAACTCTAGGCGGGCGTGGTCGGGCCAATCGTCGGGAGCACCATGCCCCCTCGGCTCCGCTCGTCCTCTGCGCCGCCATCGCCAGGCCTTCTTGGACCTGCACCACCAGCTCGCCCACCTTCCCCCGCCTCTCCTCTTCCCACTTCCCCCTCTTGTTTCCGAGCTCATTGTAATGGTGTCGGGTCCTCTCCTAGCCACCGTTCTCTGAACTTGAGATCCTTCTCCCCTTCTCCTTCCCCTTCTCCGTCCTCGGTTGCACCTCCAAACGCCGTTGCTCCCCCTATCCTCTCTATCTTCAGTGGCGACCAGTTTCCACCACTGCCCAAGCTCAGCTCAGGTTGCGCTCTCCTAAAAAATCCGACTGTGCAGTCCAAGCCACCATCGGTCCAGCAATCTGTGAAGCCAGATTCCACTCAGGCCCCTCCACCTGTACTGTCAGCCGAGCCGCCTGCAACATGGAGCTCTAAGGTCACTTCGTCACTACGATTGCTCAAGAAAGTTGGTAATCCCACTATTCTTCCCTCGGGTGTTCCATTGGTCGATATACCGGAGGACTCAATCCTTAACTCTTCTGCGGAATGGGATGATTTTGTTTGCGGCCAATTCTACGGGTTACCCCCATCCATGGGACGTATAATTGGTGTGACGAATGCATTATGGCCTCGCAACGGTGGGAAGATAAAGGTCCAGCGGTTGGAAGATGGAAAGTTTCTCTTCCGAGTTCCGGATCAAGCGACTAAAATGTTTGCGCTTGCTCGACGAATTTGGCATTTCGGGCCCTGCCCAATGGTTGTTTCCACTTGGTGTCCTTCCATGGATCAGGCACAACCTGTTCTGAATTCGATACCCTCCTGGGTAACACTCCGTAATGTTCCGCCGATCCTATACAATGCCGATTGCTTGGAGAGAATTGCCACCAGCATAGGCAATCCTTTGTATCTTGATCGTAGTACAACAGATAAAGAGAACATTGCACTTGCTAGGGTCTTTGTTGATGTACAGTTGGGTTCCTCACCTCCGTCCCAGGTTACAGTCAACCTCCCTAATGGTGATAAATGCAACATCTCAGTTGCCTATGATTGACTACCTCCGAAGTGCAGTCTTTGCTCTGAGTTGGGCCATAGCGGACGGTTCTGCCCAAAGAACTCAGCAAATGTCCAGAGGCAGTCTAGACCCATTAAGCAAACATGGGTTGCTAAGCCGAGTACTCTCACTTCTGATGTGGTTCAGCAAGAGGTGCTCCCGCTGCAACCTGTGAACCTATCTCAGCAATTGGTTGTTGACCTTCCTTCTGTGGACTCAACGGAGGTGCCAAATCAGACCACTGATCAGCCCGCTATCATATGTGACCAGGCCGCTGACCAACATCCGCCATCATCACCCTCAACCATCCAACCTTCGGACCACTGCTCATCACCTCAAGCGAAACAACAACCACGTCAGTTTGATAAAGGTCGTTCGAAGGGAAAAGACCGTGGCCGTAAGGCCACGCGGAGGAATTGAAACTGCCACTGAAAACCATGTTTTTTGCTTGGAATGTGAGAGGGCTGAATGCCCGTAATAAATGAATTTTGGTCCGAAAATGGATTTTGGAACAACGGCTTTTGTTAGGAGGGATTTTGGAAACACATATACAACAAATCAACTCAGACAGAATTTGTGAGGTTTTGCCGGATGGATGGAACCACCATTGTAATTACGGAGATGATACATCAGGATGCATTTTGGTTGTCTGGCATCCTTCAGTAGTACTCTGTATATGTCAGTCCTCTGCCCAGATGGTGACCTGCAAGCTCTCACACCCGGATCTGGGTCAGTCTGTATTAGCCTCTTTTATTTATGGTAAGAATTCAACGTTGGAGCGACATGAACTTTGGCAAGAGATTCGTGATCTTTCTGTTGGCCGGCTAGCTGTTAAATGCCCGTGGATTCTACTTGGGGATTTTAATCAGATTTTACGACATTCAGAGAGATCAGATTATCCGGCTCAGATTGTGCCAACGCAGGGGATACAAGACTTCGAGGATTGTGTCTGTGAAACGGGGATATCCGACATTCCAATGAGAGGCCTCACATTCACTTGGTGTAACAACCAAGTCGGGCAACCCCTTTCCACCAAGCTAGACCGTATCATGGGTAATGCGAATTGGAGAGATCTTTTCACTGATGCCTACGCAGACTTTGGCCCTCCTGGCCCTTCGGACCATGCTACGGGGGTACTCAGATTGCCGAGCCCTCGTAATCTCCAAGACCAGGTACGAAAGCCTTTCAAATTTTTTCAGCATCTAACACTCATCCCAGAGTTTACGCAGGTCCTCAGAAATAACTGGGCAGCGGGGTCCATTTCTGGTACGAAGCAATTTGTACTCTGCCGATCTCTTAAGCTCCTTAAAGGACCATTGCGCCAGCTTAACCGATCCCACTTCAGCCTCATCTCCAAGCGAGTATGTGAGGCCAAGGAGAGATTGAATGCACTGCAGTCGGAATTGCTTACTGCGCCAACGACTAATCTCATTGAAGTAGAGCATAAATGCCGAACTGAGTGGTCCATTCTGCAGGCAGCTGAAGAAAGATTTTACAGGCAGAAATCAAGAATAAAATGGTTGCAGCTTGGGGACAAAAATACGGCTTTTTTCCATAAGACGAGCAACGCAAGGAATGCCAACAACCGAATCCACTTCTTACTTGATAACCAAGGTCGAAGATTGGAACAACAAGATGAGATCAAGGCAGAGACAATTCGGTACTTCACTGAACACATTGGGATATCAGATCCTACTGTTTGCGTTCCGCCCACGTCATGGTTTAGGGATATGTTGCACCCGAATCTCAGCTCCCAGATTCTGGCTGGCATGTCTAGGATTCCATCCTTAGAGGATATTCAGAAGACCTTGAATTTCCTGGGAAACAATAAAGCATCGGGCCCTGATGGTTATCCCAAAGAGTTTTTCGTTGAAGCTTGGGAAGTGGTGGGACCGGATGTCGTTGCAGCTGTACGTGAGTTCTTCATTAAGGGAAAACTGGTAAGACAACAAAATGCAACCGTCATTGCTTTGGTTCCAAAGAAGCCTGAGGCAGTATCACTTTCTGACTTTAGGCCGATCAGCTGTTACAACTTAGTCTACAAGATCATTTCCACCATTCTAGCTGAGCGCCTCAAGCCCATCCTCCCATCGGTGATCTCTCGGAATCAATCAGCCTTTCTTAAGGGTCGTTTAATGATGGAGAACATCCTATTAGCAACAGAACTTGTGCGGGGTTATAATTGTCGTAAGGGCCGGAAAAATGCGATGCTTAAAATAGACATAAGGAAGGCTTTTGACTCCTTACATTGGGACTTCATTTTGAGGACACTCCTGGCTCTAGGACTACCACCTATTTATATTGGTTGGGTCAAAGAATGTATCACCAATCCTATGTTCTCGGTTGCAATTAACGGTGAGCTCTGTGGCTACTTTGAAGGGGCAAGAGGGCTAAGGCAAGGTGACCCTATCTCTCCTTACCTTTTTATCTTGTCGATGGAGTTATTAACCCGAATGCTTGAAAAGGCAGCGGATGAAGCCAAATATGTCCTTCATTCCAAGTGCAGCCAACCTCGTCTCACCCATCTCTCATTCGCCGATGATGTAATGATTTTCACCGAGGCTACTCCAAATTCACTACATCAGATAATGCAGATTTTGGCTGACTTTGGCTCCTACTCTGGGCTTCGACTAAACTTGGACAAATCTGAACTTTTTACTAGCGGGATCACTGAACACGACTCTACCACACTCTGCTCAGCGCTCGGCCTTAAGCAAGGAAAACTACCTGTACGATATTTGGGCATACCGCTTAAACCGACGAGGCTATCAAAATCTGACTTCCAGCCGATTATTGATAAGATCAAAGCGAAGATAGCATCTTGGACAACCCATTTTCTCTCCCTTGCTGGTAAGGTCCAACTTGTAACGTCTTCGATCTATGGACTAGTTCATGCTTGGAGCAGCGTCTTCTTGCTACCAAAATACTTGCTTAAGATAATCAATGGTCTTTGCTCTGCATTTCTGTGGAAAAGCTCAGCACGGGCGACATGCTCCTACCGTGTTGCATGGAGCACCATTTGTACACCTCGTTCGGAGGGAGGATTAGGCCTTAGGAGCCTTGATGAATACAACACTATTTTTAGATTGAAGCTGATTTGGTTATTGCTAGCTTTGTCGGGCTCCCTATGGGTCGCATGGCTCAAGCATAATGTGTTTAAGCGTAGGGGTTTTTGGGACACCAATCCGGCTGCCCGGTTCTCTTGGAATCTTAACAAGCTGATTCGACTGAAGCAGACAGCTCGACCCTTTATTAAGGTGCAGATAGGTGATGGCCAGAACACTCATTTCTGGACCGACACTTGGTCCATGTTTGGGCCGTTAATTGATTTTATTGGTGAGCAGGGGCCCAGGCTGATGAGGTTGCACAAGAACTGCTTTGTGGTAGATGCGGTTGAGTCCGGTGAGTGGAATTTGCCGGGAGCACGGTCGGCCCGTATACAAGAGCTTCATATTTCACTAACCGGGATTTCCCCGCCTACAGAGGAAGCATGATCTGACATCACGCTTTGGAAACATGGTGATGATGATTTCAGGAGTTCTTTCTCAGCTGCAAGGACTTGGAGGTTACTCCGAAACCCATCCCCTTTGGTCGATTGGCACCCTCTTGTTTGGTTCGGCCTAGTTGTCCCCCGTTACTCTATGGTGCAATGGCAAGCCTTACTGAAGCGCTTACCTACAAAAGATCGGCTCTCTCGTTGGGGTTTGACTATAGACACTCGATGTTCCCTTTGTGACCTGGATGAGGATGAAACCCATGAACATCTGTTTTTTCTATGCCCTTTTAGCATGGTTGTCTGGTCTGTATATGCAGGAAAATGCTGGAGAAATCCTCCTACGTCCCTAGTTGATTGTGCAAGTTGGTTTAACCAACCACGACACGATGAAAATAAGCACCATTCCTTGATTGCAAAGGTGATTCTGCAGGTATCTATCCATCTGATTTGGAAGGAGAGGAATGAGCGGATATTCCGGGGAAATAAAAAGCCCCCGTCTGTGCTGCATCGCCATCTTGACAACATGGCCAGAAACATTATCCTAGCTAAACAACGACAAAAGCCGGGAAAGTTCAAGACACTTTTGGAAGATTGGTTTCATATCACGTTATGAGAGAGTATAAAACTTTTGATGTATTATCGTTTTTTGTTTACACATGGTTTCCTGTGGTTTAATTTCCGGATGTTGATCTTTGGCTTGTAAAACGTTTATTCTTTTGGTATTTATTTACATTTAACAAAAAAAAAATATCAACTCAAAAAAGGAAAATGAAAAGGATGTGACACGCACGTGAACGAGAGCAACACATGCTGTGTGGTCCCCACATAATTTTAGACTATTTTGTAATGAAACCAAATAAAGAAAAAGACGATTTCAGATGAAATACGAACGAATTCCATTTGTACTTATTAATTATGTGAGTCATCGTATTTCCAGCCGACACCTTTCTCGGCCATGCATGTTTTGTCCTTTACGCAGAGAACCTTCCAAAATATTTTGATTTTTTTGATAACAGGAATCTCACTGTTAATATTTTGAAAATTACACATATTTTATAGTTTATTATCTGAATAAAGTACCAGATATTATCGAAAACGTTACAACCATTTCGAAGATCGGATACATACCAAAATATATAGACGAAGCGATATTAAAAGGAAGAATTTCTATTTATACGTTATAGATTGATCAAGACAAACGAAAACAATTTTAATAGACAGAATATGAAAGATTGGATATATTCCTTTCAGTTTTTATTTTATTTTAATGGTATTTGATTTTTCATTTTCAAATGCAGCGATACTTCCGAACAAATTTAAAACTCTAAGAAAACAAAATAATATAAAAATATATTAATTCCTAATTTAATTTCGTAAATAAACCCATCATTTGCGTTAGTTTTTATTTTATAAATATATGGATGGTATAAAGTTTTTTGCATGCATGACTTGTAACATAATGATATAAACATTTTGCTACGTTAACTTTTTATTTAACAAAATTAATAAAAATGTGAAAGAAACTAATAAACGAGCATCTTAATAATTTTAGAAGTAAGCTTTTAACATTTTTTTTTGGAGATTTAATAAATTTAGCTTTACGAAGGTTTTGCATTATTTGTATCGACCAAATATGTAATAAAGTTGGAACTCAAACTCGTAATAATTCCTCAGAAAGCTTCCTTCCTTGTGCATGATGTGGGGCTGCCTTTGTGCACCGCGTGAAATCCTCTATAAATAGAGCTTGTTATTAAAATACCAACCAAATACAATTATACACCACACGTGATCCATCTTCAAGCAACACAACAAAGGTCTCTCTCTCTCTCTCTCTCTCTCTCTCTCTCTCTCTCTCTCTCTCTCTCTCTCTAGATATTAAGATTTAACAGAGATTCTTTTCCAGTTTCTTGGATTTTAATTCACGTTGCAGATTCTTTAATTGCCATTATTATCAATTTATTCGAATAGTTGCAGTTGCATCTATTCAGGCTCTGGCAAAGTGTCTGCGACTAGCATTCATCAAATCTAGGGTTTTGGACTATTTACTTCTGCATGGTATTCAGTTTCCATGCATTTTTTCTTATGTTATGTTCTATAGATAAGAGATTCGATAGAATAAGCTATTTTGATAATCAAAGTGTTATTATAAAAACTACAAATCTAACATTATATATATATATATATATATATATATATAAAGATTTACGAATCAAGAAGTTATCACAGGCTTTGAAAACAAATCTAACCACGGTCCATTTCCATGGTTAGGAGGCAAGATGAGTTACTGGCTTGTCCTTGTATGCATCGTCTCTGCCCTTATTCTCATCGCGAGGAAGACGGGAAAGCGTGGGAACCGTCCTCCCGGACCGCCCGCCCTTCCCATCATAGGGAACTTGCATCAATTAGGACTGAAACCACATCGTTCCCTCTTCGAATTATCGAAGAAATACGGTCCAATCATGTATCTAAAGCTCGGAAGTGTGCCTACCGTAGTGGTATCGAGCCCCGAGACTGTCAAAGAAGTACTGAAAACGTACGATGTCGAGTGTTGTACACGGCCTCATCTTGCTTGCCCTGCGAAACTCACTTACAATTACAGTGACCTGGCCTTTTCGCCTTACAATGAATACTGGAGAGAGTTGAGGAAGATGAGCACTCTCGAACTCTACACGGCGAAAAGGGTCCATTCATTTCGGTACATAAGAGGGGAAGAGGTTGCCTCATCCGATCTTTTTACGGAATCGCCAGCTGGCTTGTCCTTGTATGCATCGTCTCTGCCCTTATTCTCATCGCGAGGAAGACGGGAAAGCGTGGGAACCGTCCTCCCGGACCGCCCGCCCTTCCCATCATAGGGAACTTGCATCAATTAGGACTGAAACCACATCGTTCCCTCTTCGAATTATCGAAGAAATACGGTCCAATCATGTATCTAAAGCTCGGAAGTGTGCCTACCGTAGTGGTATCGAGCCCCGAGACTGTCAAAGAAGTACTGAAAACGTACGATGTCGAGTGTTGTACACGGCCTCATCTTGCTTGCCCTGCGAAACTCACTTACAATTACAGTGACCTGGCCTTTTCGCCTTACAATGAATACTGGAGAGAGTTGAGGAAGATGAGCACTCTCGAACTCTACACGGCGAAAAGGGTCCATTCATTTCGGTACATAAGAGGGGAAGAGGTTGCCTCATTGATAGACTTTGTCAAGGAATCGGGTTTATCGGGAACTCCGGTTAACTTTAACCGGAAGATGATGAGTTTGTCCGGGAGTGTGATTTGCAGGATCGGTTTCGGGATGAATCTTAGAGGGAGCAAACTCGGGGAAAAGTACGAAGAGGTGGTTCTCCAAGCCATGAAATTGCTAGGCGATTTTCCAGCCACGGATTTCTTCCCGTATTTTGGTTGGATCATCGATAGGATCACGGGACTGCAAAGGAATTGTGGGAAGATCTTTCAAGAGCTCGATGCGTTTTACGAACAAGCGATCAAATTGCATTTAGAAAACGAGAGTAGAGATGGCGAGGAAGATATCATCGACTCGCTCCTCAAGATGGAGAAGCAAGAGCTCGGCCTCGGCCAATTCCAACTTACCCGAAATCACATCAAAGGAATTCTTGTGGTAAGATATGAAAATTAATATCCATGTGTTAATTTTTTGTTTTTACGTAACGGTTTTTTTTATTTTTATTTTTATTTCTCTCTACCCGTTATAGAACATACTGTTGGCCGGGATAGACACTTCTGCCCAAACCGTGACATGGGCGATGACACATTTGATCACAAACCCGAGAATCATGAAGAGAGTACAAACTGAACTCAGAGAACGCATCAAGAACAAAGACAGCATCACCGAAGAAGACATGGAAAATCTCGACTACCTGAAAATGGTGGTCAAAGAAACACTCAGAATCAACCCGGTAGCGCCCCTTCTGATTCCAAGAGAGGCAATGAAAGATGTGAAGATCAACGGCTACGACGTTCCGAAGAAAACAAGGATCCAAGTCAACATATGGGCGATCCATCGCAATCCTGAGGTCTGGAAAGATCCCGAACGTTTTATCCCCGAGAGGTTTAAGGATAGTCAAATGGATTATAAAGGCCAGAACTTCGAGCTGCTGCCCTTTGGAAGTGGGAGGAGGGTATGTCCTGGTATGGGGATTGGCATGGCTTTGGTGCACTTGACACTTATGAACCTTCTTTATCGGTTCGACTGGAAGCTTCCGGAAGGAATGAAGATCGAAGAGGTCGATCTAGAAGAAGCGTACGGACTCGTGACGCCTAAGATGATACCGCTTCAACTCGTCCCCATCTCGACGCCATGGACTTAAAGCCGTTCTCATTGTTCAGGTTCTATATATAATGTTTAAACAAGTGGATATCAAGTGTGTATGTGTTCGTATGGTAATTCTCGCGTTAGAGATGTTATTATATATAATCAATATAGTTTGGTCCGTTTGGAGCGTGTTCTAAAACTTGGATCGAATCATGTAATTAAAAATGGAGCAAACCATTGGAGAAACTTATAGATAATTACATATATGCTCCTCTAGATTCATCGCTTAACGGGTATGGCCCTTGCCCTACCAAACCATTAGAGAAACAACTCTTAGACTTACCATTTTGAATTCGAAGCCAAAGTTCATAATGGATTGAAAAAGGAATCCCCAAACATAAGATTTAAAGATAATTATTTTTGCTATTTTTTCCAACGCTTTCAATGGTTTCTCAAAAATTTCATTTTGTATCTACCTATCTATGGATCTATCTCGAAGCGGACCTACATGAAATGGGGTGTGGATCACAACCCCTTAAAAACATTATTTTTTTTATAAAATTTTTAAATTTATGAATAAAATCATCAAATACCTTTATAAAAATAAAATTTGACTATATAAAATTTTATATATATATAATTATTACATTTTTATAGAATTTTTCCAAATTCGCCACTATTTCTATCTATATATTATTGATGCAATTTGAAAAGAACATCTATAGTCAGTCACTTTTATAATATACCTAAAGAGATATATCGGGTGTGTTGAATTATATAATTCAGTCACATGTGCTGGCAGTGTGGTCCACGTAACAATCTTGGATTTTTTTTAAAATAATCGTGAAGACTAATAAAAGAAAGAGGCATCAGCCACGGGTTCCATCATGCACCAGTCAGTAAAGTGTCGTGTTCTAATTCTATTTGCTATATGTAATCATCATGTGTTATTATCTTCCTCTGTAACATTCTTTATAATTGTTTTGGTTCTTGAGTAAAAGGTAACTTTTAATTTATTTTTACGGAATCGCCAGCGGGTAAATTGCATTAAAAAATAAATTCTGACACCACACGCTACCTTTCTGTGTAATTAATTCAATTGCGTAAATAATTACCCTTCAATTTTTTAATCTGATCTAAATACACGTGCTCCATTTCTGTCGCTCTTTTTTTTAGTTTATCTTTCACATATATATTTTTAATATTAACTTTTCCCACAAAACAATCGATTAGACTTTGTGTTAGATAACTTTAGATAATTTTAGAACTAAAGATTAAATAGATTAAATTTCAGTTAGATTTAAAGGAGATATATTGTATAAATTGCAAAAAGGAAACTCTCCATTTTACTCTAGAAATCTGCATAACTTGATTATATTTTCTTTTGCATCATTAGGTTAAAATCATATATGTTGTATATATACAGAATTTGTAACAACGATAGCCGAAAACATTCTTTGAACACGAGCTCCTTTGATACATATCATGGTATCAGAGTCCGACCATCAGTAAAACACGAATCCAAATCTCTGTTTCATGAATTCCGGTGACTCTTCGAACCTCGACTCGACTGAAGGTGCATCTCCAATTTTGGATTTGAACCCAACAATGGTTGTCCCACCGACTGCCTCCGAATCTGTTCCTATCATGCGGAGAACGATCTCTCCGCCAAATGACAACCCCAGACTTGTGCTTTCCCAACCTTTGCTTTGAGGTGACAACTACGACGAGTTATCCGTCGAAGTCTCGGAAGAAGTTTGGATTTGTGGGTGATACAATTCCGAAATCCGGCATCACTTCATCGAATTTCGAAGATTGGGATGCAAACAACGCCCTAATCACCTCTTGGATCAAAAACACGATGGAATATCATCTCCGCTTCGATGTTGTTCATCACGAGTATGCTCGAGACTTATGGGATTATTTGAAGCGACGGTTTGGAAAGACTCACACACCCGTCTCCTCCTTATTTGCAGTGATCTCGCGAACTGCCGACAGTTCAAATTATCGGCCGAAGCTTACTTTGGAAAATTGACCAAACTCTAGGATGATTTGGCCAATTTTCGATCTCTCCGACACTGCAAATGTTGTGACTGCACCTGTGACATTGCCACTACTCTCGAACGAGAACGGAATGAGGATCGACTCTATCAATTTCTATTGGGACTCGATAACTCCAAGTTTGGCACAATGAAGTCAAATTTGCTTTCTCGCCAGCCGCTACCGAGTATTGAGGAAGCATACAATCTAGTCTGCCAGGATAAGGATACCAAAATCATCTCTCAGCCAGTTGATGATCCACCTGAGGTCGTCCATTCAATGTTCTCGCGACTCCAAAGGCGAAACCTCGCCAAGATGACAAGGACAAATCTGTCCTCTCATGAATTGCGATCACGTGGGTCATGTTGTTGATTCCTATTTTCAACTCATTGGGTTTCCCGAATGGTGGGGAGAATGCCCACGAAATCAGATTGGGGATCGTGGCCGAGGAACGCAACCATCTGATTTCGTTCGGAATGCTGTTGTAAGAGGCAATGTGGAGCAGGTTGTATCTCATTCATTTGCTCTTCCTACTGTCGATTTTGATAAACAGCTTTTTAGTGTGATTAGTCAGCAACAATGAAACACGTTGATGACGACCCTCAATGCTACCAAAGTGGACAACCCCGACTATCTCACTGATAAGCTTTTGAAAAATCCTTGGATACTTGATACAAACTGTTGTCAATACATGATGTGTAACGACCCGAAACTGCTACGGAATATTAAAATTATCCTCACACACCAACACAAGACCTTTTAGTCCTCACTCGCACACATCCTGCAAAGTACTTCCCAGGAGGTCATCCATCTTAAGATTACTCCAAAACGAACACGTTTAATTCTGGAGTTCTCTCGAGATGGGAAACCGAAAAGGTAGATGCATCTTGTTGCTATGAGTAGCTCAATCAATTCATTTAAGTTATCTTTGACTGTATAGTCTCATACCTACACAATCCTCGAATCTCTCTCATTCCGATGGGTTCAATTCATCCCTGTACCCCCTACCCAGAAGCTCGTCACGAGCCGCTCCTTGTCCGTGCCTCTCGTACCGCCGATCACTTCCCGCCCTCCTACGGTATCCTGGACTGTAACAGGCCCACCAGCTTCCGTCTGGTTCATCCTTGAACCACACCGTACTAGGAGAGTATCGGCTCTGATACCATTTGTAACGACCCGAGATCGCTACGGAATATCATAAGTTATCCTCACACACCAATACGAGACCTTTTAGTGTGTTTTATCTTTACTCGCACACATCCCAAAAAGTACTTCCGAAGAGGTTACCCATCCTAAGACTACTCCAAAGTGAGCACACTTAATTTTGGAGTTTTCTTGAGATGAGCAACCGAAAAGGTAGATGCATTTTGTTGCTATGAGTAGCTCAATCAATTCATTTAAGTTATCTTTGACTGTGTAGTCCTATACCTACACAGTCCTCAGATCCCTTTCATTCCGGTGGATTCGATTCATCCCTATATCCCCTACCCAGAAACTCGTCAGGAGCCGCTTCTTGTCCGTGCCTCTCGTATCGATGATCACTCCTCGTGTTGGTTGTAATGCTCTAGGATGATCCGTGATATGACATTTTGACTTTGTATTGATTCATTGATTTATGAATGCATTACATTCCCGTTATATGATTGGCATGTTTGTTATATTTCGGTATCCTTGAATCATTATAGAATGATTCTAAACACCCTGGTCAGTTATCATTGTGGGAACAATGATGAATTAAGACTAGCATGAGGTGTGATCGATGCATTGGATGCATATCACAATCATGGGTACTCGTTGTGAACGAGTGACTGGTTGACCCGCATGAGATTGTCACATGGACAGAGTCATGACTTGAATCTCTTACAGCGGTTCGTTCTTGGATCCTCAGACCTGAGATGTCTAGAGTATCTGATATGAGGAGTGCGTGTCTTGACTGCGTCAAACGTCGTCTTTAACCGGATGATTATAACGGCGTTGATCAGATACGTTCACGAATCATATGGAGATAGTAGACATGCAATATGGGACTTGTCACTTCCTCAACAGGAGAGATATCGCTGGGCCCTCTCGTGGAAGTCGGACTATGAAAAACGCGTGGCCACGCTATAGATGAAGTTGCATCTATTTTATTAGTCGATTTGCCAAGACGAGAAAGCAGTTGAACTTGAAGGGTGGCTCAAACCATGCCCTTGTTCAACATATGATATCGTGAGACAAAAGATCAGAACTCGAGCTGTTACTGCCTTGGTTAGATCACCTCTAACTCAATTCAATGTGGGTAGTCATGGCGTCTTGCTAGAGGCTAACCATGACTTGTAGATCGGGAATGGTTCTCGAGGCTGCTGCCACTGGGAATGGGCCTACAGGGTCATACACCATTAGGGATGGACTTATATGTGAAGTATCGGAAAGGAAGACTTGGATATGGTCGAAAAACGGTTTTCGGATCAAATCAGAGTGTCGGAAT
>NW_010968505.1:1784714-1792888 GCF_000463585.1 Tarenaya hassleriana | reverse complement strand
GATTCGTTCTGACTCGACCGAGTCAGAGTTCTGACTCGGACCGAGTCAATACTCGGAAAAGATTAGGGTTTCTAACTTATAAGGAAGTGTTGGACACCGTCCTAAGAGTAGAACTCACTTTCAGAACCCTAAGACAGAAGATTCGTTCTGACTCGACCGAGTCAGAGTTCTGACTCGGACCGAGTCAATACTCGGAAAAGATTAGGGTTTCTAACTTATAAGGAAGTGTTGGACACCGTCCTAAGAGTAGAACTCACTTTCAGAACCCTAAGACAGAACAAAAACTCAGAAGAAATCGTTTCTTTAATAGTTCTAGCTCCCGGGATTAGATCCCACTTCATATACTTCACAGATCCTAGCAGATCGGTTCCAAAAAGCGTTTGGAATCCTTCCCGTCAGTGTGATACGTGTAGAGGGACTGTAACTTCAGTCCTAGGTGATTAAACAGGCCCCGGATCGACTCCTACTTCCGTTTCTTTAGGAAAGAGATAAGTACTCGATTCCCACGGTGATATACACGGTCTGTTCGGGTTTTGCAGGTTTGGTTGCGTGTGACGTTTGACTAGGTTTAGATTTTTTCTTCCGCTGCATGAAACCTAGAAACCAAACCCTAGATCGATGAGATCGCATGCTAGGAACCCGTAGCGAAACCCAACAGTGGTATCAGAGCCTGGTTCTCTGTATATCGCCGTGCTTGTTGCTTGCCTACATGATTTTAATGGTTAAAATTGCATGATAGGCTGGATCTATGCATGTTTAATAATATTATGAATGTTATTTGATGCATGGATGAGTTTTAGGAAGTAGACGGCTTGATGGCGCATCGAAATAGGGTGAAACCCTAATTTTCGTAGCCTGAAAGTGTCTCCCAGAGTTTTGACTCGGACAGAGTCAGAGTTTTGACTCGACCGAGTCAGAACGACAGAGTCATAACGACAGATCAGAGTTTTGACTCGGACAGAGTCAGAGTTTTGACTCGACCGAGTCAGAACGAACCAAAATTGAACAGACTCGGCCTCACAGACTTCTGACTCGGACCGAGCCAGTTTTGACTCGGACAGAGTCAGTACAGAAAGTTGTCCAGTTGACAAGTTTTGGTTCAGATTGATCTGTAGATGATTTCGGCTTCTGACTCGGACCAAGTCAAGTGTTGACTCAGACCGAGTCAGTTTATTAGACTTTGTTAGATGCAATTGTTGCATCGTTTCAAGTGTCTGAGCGAGATTCTGATTCTACCGATCTGATCGGAACAGCTGGATTGAACTGACTTGAATTCAGTCAAGATTTCATTGTGTTCAAGTCACATATACCTCATGAAATCTCAAGCTATTACCGCCCATTAGTAGAGCAACTGTCAAGGCCTCGATCGTCATGGTTACGGGTCATGCCCTAGCTGAGCGTACCTGATTATCTTGGTGAGGCGGTATGGAGAAATCGTGATTCTCATAGCTCGAATATGGTTGAGCTTGAATTGGGTTATCAAGTCGGACTTGGACCTAATGGTAAGGATGGGATGAGGAACATGCAGTGATAGCGTATCACTATCCCATACACATCTAGGAATCACATAGGATGTGATTGACAATGTGTTGTCTACCTAAATAGCATGTTTTTGAGCGTCATGCCCTAGCTGACTCAAAAGAATGTGAAATATGGATCCTAGCTAACTTGGAAACTCATTGAGGGTGTTTTTCTTAGTGGGAGCCTGTCATATTGCATCTATTATCTGTGTTAGTATGTGTACTAAGCGACTTGCATGTTTTTCTGTCTGTTTGTTTGTCTTTTTCTGTAGAATATATCTGTTGCAGGAATCTGGTTAATCTCACCATGCGATCTATCCTTATGAAGGATAAGCCTCTAACCAAGGCTTCTGGATCGATCATTGATGCTTATTGGAAGCATCAAGATGATGATCTGGACGTGTCCAGCTTGATGCTTGGAAAGATGACTTCGGAATTGCGTAAGCAATTAGAGGACATGGACAATTCATTGATAGTTGATCAGTTGAATGTGTCATTCCAAGAGAAAGCTGGGAGCCAAAGGAAAAATGATATGGTGGTTGTTGGAAAGAGTACCAACAAAAGGAAGCGTTCCAAAGGTAAAGGCAAAAGGAAATTGACAAGTGTTGTCACTAAGCCTAAACCCAAACCCAAGAAGGAAGAGTGTTATTTCTGTCACGCCATTGGGCATTGGTATAGAGATTGCAGACTCTACCTGGAAGATCAAAGGAAGAAGAAGCTTGCAGAAGCTTCAACTTCCGGTATCTTCATTATAGAGGCCAACTTGTGTACTTCTTCTTCATGGGTATTAGATACCGGATGTGCCTCACACATTTGTGGAAATGTGCAAGGACTTCGAGGAAGTAGACAATTGGCAAAGGGAGAAGTAGATCTCCGTGTCGGGAACGGAGCAAGAACATTATATCGATTTCATGTTTAGACTCGGATGGTTTCAGATTTGTTATTGAGAACAAATGTTTGTCCATTTATAGAGGCGATTTATTCTATGGTAAGGGTTACCAGTTTAATGGTCTTTATGTTTTGGAAGATGAACCATCAAGATACAGGTCGATCTATAACATTAGTACCAAGCGGTTTAAACCAAACGACTTAAACCCGACCTATCTCTGACATTGTCGGCTTGGCCACATCAATGAGAAACACATTGCGAAGCTTCATTCTGATGGACTTCTTGATTCTTGTGATTATGAATCAATCGAATCATGCGATTCCTGTTTGATGGGCAAGATGACAAAATCTCCTTTTACTAGAAAAGGAGAACGGGCTACGGAGTTGCTAGAACTCATACATAGTGATGTGTGCGGTCCTATGAGCTCGCCCGCTAGAGGAGGTTATCTGTATTTTGTTACGTTTACTGATGATTTCAGTAGGTACGGTTATGTCTACTTGATGAGACATAAGTCTGAAACGCTTGAATTGTTCAAGATTTTCAGAAACGAGGTACAGAACCAACTTGGCAAGACGATCAAGTTGCTTCGATCTGATCGAGGTGGCGAGTATATGAGCCAAGAGTTCACTGACTATCTGACAGATTGTGGGATTGTCTCACAGCTGACTCCACCTGGAACGCCACAATGGAATGGCGTTTCCGAGAGGAGGAACCGGACCTTATTGGATATGGTACGGTCTATGATAAGTCAGGTCGATCTTCCTAAATCTTTATGGGGATATGCTTTGGAAACGGCAGCGCTTATACTGAAAAACTGTCCAATAAAGTCGGTTCAGAAGACTCCATATGAGATATGGACTAGAAAGCATCCCAGGTTAGCATTTATGAAGATTTGAGGATGCGACGTTTACGTGAAACGTCTGGCTTCTGATAAGCTATCCGCCAAATCTGATAAATGCGTATTTGTGGGTTACTCTAAGGAAACTAAAGGGTACTGGTTCTACAACCATCTGAGAACAAAGTGTTTGTTGCTCGGAATGGATCATTCTTGGAGAGAGAGTTCATCTCCAAGAGAGTTAGTGGGAGTAGAATAGATCTCGAAGAAGTTCGAGAACCACAAATAGTCGACGAACCGAGTGAACAGGGTGAATCGGTTCAACCTGTGTCATAAGTTGTTGAGACAACACCTCCTAGTGAACCTCAGAGATCTGGTAGAATTCGCCAAGAGCCTACAAGATATGGTTTTCTTGTGACTGGAAACGACGAACTCATATTGTTAGAACATGACGAGTCTACGTCATATTCAGAGGCTGAGGCGAGTTCCGATTCCAGTTCGAGAACCACAAATAGTCGAGGAACCGAGTGAACAGGGCGAATCAGTTCAACCTGTGTCACAAGTTGTTGAGACAGCACCTCCTAGTGAACCTCGGAGATCTGGTAGAATTCGCCAAGAGCCTACAAGATATGGTTTTCTTGTGACTGGAAACGATGAACTCATGTTGTTAGAACATGACGAGCCTACGTCGTATTCAGAGGCTGTGGCGAGTTCCGATTCCGAGAAATGGCACCAGGCCATGGAGTCTGAGATGCAGTCCATGTACGACAACAAAGTATGGACTTTGGTCGACTCATTCGATGGTATTAAGACCATTGGATGTAAGTGGGTTTTCAAGAAGAAAACCGACATGGATGGCATCGTGCATACCTATAAGGCACGACTCGTAGCGAAAGGGTTTCGGCAGCTTCATGGTATCGACTATGATGAAACCTTTTCACCAGTTGTGATGCTTAAATCCATACGGATTCTGCTGGCCATAGCTGCGTATTATGACTATGAGATATGGCATATGGACGTCAAGACCGCATTCCTTAACGGGAATTTGCTCGAGGATGTGTACATGACACAACCCGAGGGTTTTGTCGATCCTAAGAGTCCGAGGAAGGTGTGTAAGCTTCAGAGATCCATTTATGGACTGAAGCAGGCTTCGAGGAGCTGGAATCTTCGATTTGACGAGGCAGTCAAAATGTTTGGCTTCCTGCAAAACGAAGATGAGCCATGTGTTTACAAGAAGGTCAGTGGGAGCGCAGTGGTCTTCCTTGTGCTTTATGTAGATGATATATTGCTCATCGGAAATGACATTCCTACCTTGCAAGGAGTAAAATCCTGGCTAGGATCAGTCTTTTCGATGAAGGACTTAGGAGAAGCCGCCTATATTCTAGGAATCAAGATCTATAGAGATAGATCGAGAAGGCTTCTTGGTCTAAGTCAGAGTACATACATTGACAAGGTCTTGAATCGGTTCAAGATGCAAGACTCGAAGAGGGGTGCCTTGCCAATGGGACATGACGTTGCTCTTAGCAAGACTCAGTGTCCAAAGACATAGGATGAGCAAGAGCGCATGAGTAGGTTTCCATATGCCTCGGCAATTGGATCCATCATGTACGCCATGTTGTGTACTCGCCCAGATGTATCATATGCATTAAGCATGACTAGTAGATATCAGTCTACACCAGGTGGGGCTCACTGGATTGTGGTCAAGAACATCCTTAAGTACTTGAGAAGGACTAAGGATTTGTTCTTGGTGTATGGCGGATTGGAAGACGAGCTCGCTATAAGTGGTTATACCGATGCTAGTTTTCAAACCGACAGAGATGACTTTAGATCGCAGTCAGGTTATGTTTTATGCCTGAACGGTGGGGTTATCAGTTGAAAGAGTTCCAAACAGCCAACCGTGGCAGATTCGACTACAGAAGCCGAGTACATAGCAGCATCGGATGCAGCTAAGGAAGCTGTTTGTATCAGGAAATTCGTGGGAGACCTGGGCGTTGTTCCTAGCATTGCAGATCCCATTGAGTTGTATTGTGATAACAATGGTGCGATTGCGCAAGCTAAGGAACCCCGGTCACACCAGAGATCCAAACACATACTTAGGCGATTTCACTTAAATCAGAGAAATCATTGACAGAGGAGACGTGAAAATAAGCAGAGTGTCGACAGATGATAATATTGCCGACCCATTGACGAAGCCTCTCCCTTCGTCAAAACATGATGGTCATGTTAAGGGTATGGGGATTAGATGCTTGTAGGATAGATCATAGAGCATAGTGGGAGATTGTTGGTTGTAATGCTCTAGGATGATCCGTGATATGATATTTTGACTTTGTATTGATTCATTGATTTATGAATGCATTACATTCCTGTTATATGATTGGCATGTTTGTTATATTTCGGTATCCTTGAATCATTATAGAATGATTCTAAACACCCTGGTCAGTTATCATTGTGGGAACAATGATGAATTAAGACTAGCATGAGGTGTGATCGATGCATTGGATGCATATCACAATCATGGGTACTCGTTGTGAACGAGTGATTGGTTGACCCGCATGAGATTGTCACATGGACAGAGTTATGACTTGAATCTCTTACAACGGTTTGTTCTTGGATCCTCAGACTGATAGCTCGGATTTTATCTGGATTTTATACGAGTATGCCTTTGGTTTCTAAACGGTTTCCACGCATTCTTAGGCATTTTTAGAGCTATTCTAGGGTTTCGGGACTATTTCTTGACTTTGGCAGGACCCCGAGGGCATAACGCACAAATTCGGTGAGAATTGGAGAAAACAGTCCATCTGGTCCGCCCCTGACCAATCCTTGTCCGGCGGACCAGGAGACTGCCACAAGTTCGCTCAGCGCTGAGCCAAGCCCGCTGACCAGACGAAAATGAAGACCTGGTCCAGGGCTGACCAGTTCTGGTCAGCCGGACCAGGAATGTTCCGTGCTCAGCCAGTCTGCCGAACCGAAGAGGACCTGACCAGACCCGAAGCGCAGCTGGTCCGGAGCTGACCAGAGTTGGTCAGCCGGACCAGTATTTCTCTGCCTCTGCCCAGTTAGCCGCTCGCCTGCCCCGGTCCGCCGAACCCAACCCACTGAAGACCTGGTCCGGAGCTGACCAATATTGGTCAGCCGGACCAGGACCACTTTGCGTCGCGTTCTCCTTCTTCATTTACTCCCGGTCCGCCGGACCAACACTGGTCCGGCTGACCGTGTAACCTGGAGCTTAATTAAGTCCGATTTTTCGGACTTTTAGAGGAGAGCTCGATTTGGGAAAGCAAAGAAGGCGATTTTCTCTCCTCCAAAAGACCTAGGGCCGAATTCTTGAGGGAGGAACAAGGAGATTTGCTTTGGATTGAAGATTGAAGACATCATTGAGCATCTCTTTCCCCTTTCTCTCTCTATGCTTCATCTTGTTGATTTTGTGTTTATGAACAAGATGTGTGAGTAGTTTCTTGTTGTGGGATGAGGGATTAGCCCTCATGTAAGGATGCTTGTATTAACCTTTGGACCCAAGATTGTGTCTTGTTTATGCTTTAAAACTCTTGCAATGAATGAAATTTTGTTCTTCATGATTATCTCTCATCTCTCTTGAATGAATGTTTAGGGAAACCTAGGATTTGTTGAATTGAGTGATGAAATTGTTTGGGTTTGATTGCTAGAGTTTAATGAATGGTGTTTAATGCTTCCCATTGGATGAAAATCTTATGGGTAGAATTTATGATTGAGAATTTCATGGAGAAATGGATTCTTAATTCTTGGTGCATTCATTGAAATGGGTTGAGATTGAATGCGAAGAAATTCGGTTCGATTCGATCTAGGATCGTGACAAGGGAATTTAATGTATTCGAAAATTTCACTCTAAGCCACGAAATTGGATAGAATACTCTCTTGGATAGCGGGTTTTCGGTTTGAGAGAACCGAACCCGACCTTAGTCTTGGAATCTCTCACTTTACGGCATCCTTGCATGATCGGTGAAACCCGATTCCCATAACCTTTCCCATCGATTATCTCCTCTTGAATTATTGCTTACTTTGATTTTATTTCTCTCATTTAATTTTCTACAACTTTCAAAACCATAAAAACAATTCTCCAACTTTATTTTTACCATTTTTCTAGTTTTAGTCGATTCCTACCTTAACCGCTTAAGTCCTTGTGTTCGACCCTGGTACTACGACATCCGTATACTTGCGGATTAGTTGTGTTTCGGGTTACAAATTTAAGACTCGTCATGCAAGTGATCAAGTTTTTGGCGCCGTTGCCGGGGACTTTTTACGGTTTCCATAGCTAAGATAGATTGACTCTAGGTTAGTCTTTTCGGAGTCTTTGATTTTTTTCGGTTTGATTTTTTGTGTGTTTGTTCACTTCCTTTTTCTTTGTGTGTTTGTGTGATTTTTATTTTTCTCTTGAGTCAATTTTTCCTTATTTCTTTTATTTCTTGATTTTTCTGTTTATTATTTTTGTTGTTTGTATTTCCCTGGACTTTTCTGAACTTGTTCTGGATTTTTCTGGACCTCTCTGGACATTTTCAGAATTCCCTGGACTTTTTCGGAGTTATTCTGGACATTTCCTGGACTTTTCTGAATTTTTCTGGATTTTTCCCGATTTTCCTGGACTTTTCCGGGTTCGTTCTGGACTTTATCGGGTGTCTCTCCCTACTCTCTGCCTTTTTATTCACTTCGATTCACCTTCTCTGCCTTTATCTGAACTTTTATTTTTGCAGGTTCTCTTAGTGCATGAGCAGACGTCCCACTCAAAGAGAACTCGACCCAGATTTTGAGCTTGTCTTTGACCCGGGCATAGACAGAACAGAAAGGGAAATCCGCAGAAAACGAAGAGAGGACATAATGGCAGAAGAGGCAGCAAGGGGTGAAGCACAGCCAAGAGAGCATGTCCGAGCTAATTTGCAGACTTTTGGGATGTACACGA
>NW_010968505.1:1780096-1784661 GCF_000463585.1 Tarenaya hassleriana | reverse complement strand
CCACAGTTCATTCAGATGTTGAATCAGATGAGCTTCAGAGGGAGGTATAATGAGGATCCGAATTCTCATCTTACGCAGTTTAAGATGTTGTGTCGAACCATCAAGAAGCCGCCGGGCGTGACAATGGAAGACGCGATGATCGAGGCATTTCCCTTCTCTCTGATGGATAAGGCACGGGATTGGCTCTACACCTTGGAGCCAAATTCCATTTCTACATGGGATGAGATGGAGGAGAAGTTTATGATGAAACATTACTCTCCCATGAAGACACAGTTGGCGCTGAACAAGATTAACTCCTTCGCTCAAGATGATGATGAGACCTTGTATGATGCTTGGGAGAGATTCAAGGAGTATCAGAGAATGTGTCCGCACCACGGTATGGACAACAAATATCTTCTCTCCACTTTCATACATGGCCTTAGGGACGACACGAGAGGATGGGTTGATGCAGCATGCGGAGGCAGCGTGTATGATCTCTCTTTCGAGGCTTTAGAGGCGCAGATTGCTAAGATGGCGAAAGGGAGAAGCATTTCAGGGGAAACGGGCAGTAGACGATCTTTGCCTAAGGCTGATGTTAAAGGGGATGCTTGCGAATCCTCTGCTTTACAGGCCGTTCTTTCAGAGCTTTCTGCCATTAAGCTACAGCTTACTAAGTCCGGTTCATCAAACCCACAGAAGGGTAAACCGGGCATGTACATGGTGGAACAAGCAGAAGAAGCCATGGAAGAAGTCGACTATGTGGGAAGAAATCAGTATAACAATCAGTCGAACTTCTACAATCCGGGGAATCAGAATCACCCTGGCTTTTCTTATGGCAACCCGCAAGGAGCGTTGAACCCTCAGCATCAAAGTGGAGCGAAACCTCAGGGACCCCCAGGATTTCAGCCTAGATACCAGAATCAGGGCTACCAGAGCCAGAATCAGGGGTATCAGAATCAGGGCCAAGACTACAATCAGAGAAATCAAGGATACAGAGCCCCTCCGCCTCAGACTAAGAAAGAGGAGTCAGAGTTAAAGTCGATGTTAGCCCAGCTAATGCACGATCAGAAAAACTCGTTTTCCAGCTTGGGTCAAGAGATGCAAGGATTCAATGGGAAGCAAGAGAGTTTCGAGCAGAGATTGGATGGGTTGGATTCACATATCAAGACGATGGACAATCAGATTGCTCAGCTTGCTTCCCAGGCAACGAGACCTCAAGGCCAATTCCCGGGTAAGGCTGATCCTAACCCGAGAGAGCATATTAATGCCATAGGCTTGAGAAGCGGAAGACAGCTTCCGGAGACCTCCCCAGTTGTCAGAGAAGAGGGAGAAGGTTCACACGAACCTCAGAGAGCCGCCTTAGATAAAGGCAAAGGCCATGTTGTAGAGGGGGAAGAGGCGAGGTACATTCCGCCTCCTCCACAGGCACCCCCTCTACCATTTCCATCTCGGGCGAGGAAGTTTAATGAAGACAGCCAGTTCGCCAAATTTTCGGAGATGTTGAAGAAATTAGAAGTGACCATGCCCTTTTGATGAGGTAGTGTTACAGATCTCGTCCTACACTAAATTTCTGAAGGACATTCTTACGAAGAAGAGGGCGGTTGAAAAGGAGACAGTGGCACTTAGTACAGAGGCGAGTGCTGCCATATGGCAGACGGAGCTACCGCAGAAGATGGCTGATCCCGGTAGCTTCTCTATCCCGTGCAGATTGGGAAATGTGGAGATTGAGAGGGCGCTTTGCGATTTGGGCGCAAGTGTCAGTTTGCTGCCTCTCTCCATATTTAAGAAACTTAATGTCGGTGAGCTGAAACCGACGAGGATGTCACTGCAATTGGTCGACCGATCAGTGAAGTATCCCGCTGGGATCTTGGAGGATGTGCCTTTGAAGGTAGGGGAATTCTATGTCCCCGTCGACTTTGTTGTTCTGGACATGCCGGAGGATTCTAAAATCCCCATCATACTTGGTAGGCCGTTTCTGAACACGGCTGATGCTGTAGTGCATGTCAGAGAAGGAAGACTTACGATGAAGATCGGAGATGAGACGGTTGAATTCAGACTTGATCAGAATCTCAAGCAACCGCATTTGGTAGAGTCTTCCTTCTACCTAGACCTGATCGACACGTTGGTCGACGAAGTGAGGGATGAATTTAGAGAGTCAGATCCCCTCGAGATGGCATTGAACGCGGTACAAGACAGCATGTACTGCGATTGGGAGGAAGTCCGAAGCATTGTTCGGACTTTAGATTACAGCTCATCGATTGAGCTAGAGGGCTGAAAATACAGGGCCGTTGAGCCCTTATCTTGTTCTGCCCGCGAGTTCCCTTGGCTAAGGGACGAGGAAAACTGAGAGGAGCCATCACCTTCTCCAAATCATCAAGCTCCGGTCTCCTCCATTCAAGTCAAGCAACCCGATGTGGAGACGAGCGGGAAGAAAGATTGAGACTCAGAGAGCGCGCCTAAGGTGGAATTGAAGCCCTTACCACAAGGGCTTAGGTATGAATTTCTCGGACCTAACTCTACTTACCCGATAATTGTGAATGCTGCATTGACTGATGTGGAACTAGCTGAATTAGTTGCATTGCTTAGAGAGTATAGACAGGCCTTGGGTTACACTCTAGATGACATTAGAGGCATTAGTCCATCCCTTTGCATGCACCGCATTCATCTAGAAGATAGTTCCAAAACCTCCATTGAACATCAACGTAGGTTGAATCCCACCATGAAGGAGGTAGTGAAGAAAGAGGTGCTCAAACTGTTAGATGCAGGTATCATTTACCCGATTTCAGATAGTGCATGGGTTAGTCCCGTGCAAGTTGTACCAAAGAAGGGGGTATCACTGTGGTAGAAAATGAGCATAACGAATTGATACCCACTAGGACGGTTACGGGTTGGAGAATGTATATTGATTATAGGAAGCTGAATTCCAACACCCGTAAAGACCATTTCCCGTTACCCTTCATCGACCAAATGCTAGAGAGGTTAGCCTTGCATTCCCACTTTTGCTTTCTTGATGGCTACTCGGGATTCTTTCAAATCCCCATTCACCCTAGCGACCAGGAGAAAACCACCTTTACATGTCCATATGGCACATTTGCATACCGTAGGATGCCTTTTGGTTTATGTAATGCACCGGCAACATTTCAGAGATGCATGACTGCTGTGTTTTCTGATCTCATCGAGGATGTTATGGAGGTGTTCATGGATGATTTTTCTGTCCATGGGCCCTCCTTTCCCGTGTGTCTAATGAATTTGCGCCGAGTGTTGGACAGGTGTGTTGAGGCAAATCTTGTGCTGAATTGGGAGAAGTGCCACTTCATGGTCCAAGAGGGCATTGTGCTAGGCCACAAGATTTCGAGAAGAGGGATTGAGGTTGACCGAGCTAAGGTCGAAGTAATAGAGAAGCTGCCGCCTCCACGAAATGTTAAGGGAATCCGGAGTTTTCCGGGACATGCCGGGTTCTACAGGAGGTTCATCAAGGACTTCTCGAAGATTTCGAGGCCTTTGACCGAATTACTTGCAAAGGACGTGCCCTTTGAGTTCACCCATGAGTGCGAGGCTGCCTTTGAGACTCTGAAGAAGGCGTTGATTTCTCCGCCTATTATTCAGCCACCGGATTGGGAAGCTCCCTTTGAGCTTATGTGCGATGCGAGCGATTTCGCCGTCGGGGCTGTCTTGGGCCAAAGGAAAGACAGAAAGCTGCTCCACGCCATATACTATGCGAGTAGAACGTTAGACGATGCTCAGATGAATTATTCTACAATCGAAAAGGAGCTACTCGCCATAGTATTTGCCTTTGAGAAGTTTCGGTCTTATTTGGTCAGTTCGAAAGTGATTGTGTACACCGACCATGCTGCCTTGAGGTATCTCCTATCCAAGAAGGATGCCAAGCCGAGGTTGATCAGATGGATTCTCTTGCTGCAAGAGTTTGACTTGGAGATTAGGGATAGGAAGGGTACGGAGAACGGAGTGGCTGACCATTTATCTCGGATTGAGCGACATGAGGAAGTTCCTATCGATGACTGTCTCCGAGATGATTGTGTTATGGCAGTCCAGGTGAAGGAAAGAGACCCGTGGTATGCTGATTTTGTGAACTTCATTGTTAGCGGGTACATTCCTCACGAGCTGGATTACAACGGGAAGAAGAGGTTCTTCAGAGACATCAAAGATTATTTTTGGGAAGAACCTTACCTCTTCAAGAGAGGCAAGGATGGCCTCTTTAGGAGATGTGTGCCCGAGGAGGAAGTCCGGAGTGTGATTCATCATTGTCACTCTTCGGACTATGCTGGTCATTTTGGAGCATCGAAGACCTCGGCTAAAATTCTTCAAGCCGGGTTTTATTGGCCATCAATGTTCAAGGACGTTCATCAATACGTCTCCTCTTATGATGCTTGCCAGAGAACGGGGAACATCTCCCGCCGCCACGAGATGCCTCAGCGATACATCTTGGAAGTCGAGCCCTTTGATGTGTGGGGCATAGATTTCATGGGACCGTTCCCGTCTTCTTATGGGAACCAATACATCCGCGTGGCGGTCGACTATGTCACCAAGTGGGTAGAAGCGATGGCGAGTCCCACTAACGACTCGAA
>NW_010968505.1:1775923-1779707 GCF_000463585.1 Tarenaya hassleriana | reverse complement strand
GCCCGAATTTACAAGGAGAGAACCAAGAGATGGCATGATCGTCGGATTTTGCAGAGGGATTTTAGAGAAGGTGATCAGGTACTTCTCTTTAACTAAAGGCTCAAATTATTTCCAGGCAAATTGAGATAGCGTTGATTGGGGCCTTTCACGGTTAAGCATGTCTACCCTCATGGAGCGATAGAGTTATATGGCTATGGAGGGGATACGTTTAAGACCAACGCGCAAAGGCTGAAGATTTACAACCCCGGGGAGCACGCCAAAGAGAGGAACTCGATGAGCTTCTCTGATCCTCAAGACGAGTGAGCAACCCCGCGGTCAAGCTTAGGACCATAAATAAGTGCTCTCGGGAGGCACTCCGAGCTTGTAGATATCCTTTTTAGTATCCTTTTTGCATTGCATGTTTATTTTTCTGCATTTGGGAACTTAGACACATGATGTGATGATGTGATCTTGATGTTGCTTATGTCTTTGCTATGATTATATCAGTTTCACTTGATCTTCTCTCTTTTTGAGTTTTGATTTTGGAAGGTGAACATTATCGAGCAACCGAGACGATACACAATGTGGAATCATTCACAAGTGGAATGCAGAGAGACATCTTTTATCCTTGGACACAAGGTTATATACTTATTTTCCTCCTATTTCACTTAGCTCTGACTTTCATATTCCACATATTCCCCCCCTTCGGATACGAGTGACACCGCGGACGGTGTCTCATTCAAGTCTGGGGGGGGGGGTGAGCATCTAACATCGCTTCAAGTCCATTTTTAGAGTGCATTCACACATTCACTTGCATATAAAAAAAATGATTTCTCACTATAGATGCATTCCACACTTGCATTTCTTGCACTTGTACATATAGGTCTAGCCTTGCATTGCATTTGTTACATATAGGTCTAGAGCATGTAGGAGCATATGCATTGCATAAACCGTTTTGAGTTGAGATTGGTCGATGATGAGATGATGATGATAGCTACTTAGAGATTGCTTAACGATTTGGATTTAGACCTCTAGGTGTTCGAGTAGATTGTCGATGATAGGTGAATAGCGAACCCTCTCTTTGATGCTTGCGATTCTAGGTTGTGGGGTATATTGTTGTCTTTAGGTATGCCAAAGAGTAGGACCGACCGAACCTAGGTTAAATATCTCCCTAAAACCGTTCCCGAAGCTTCTCCCATAGGATAGATAGTCTCTTAGAAAAAAAATGTTGTAGGAATAAGCGAAGAAAGTATATACATACAACAACTCCGCTGTCACTATATCGTTAATGAAAATCATTCGATGAGATGAGTGCGTCGAAATTCGATGGTTCGGGTCTAAGTTGTGGGACAAGTGTTGTCATGATCATTAAAGAAAAGCAAAAGCGGAGACACTTGTCAACTTCAACGTCCTAGGAATTCGGGATATTACTTCTCTTAGCACTTTCTTGAAAGGAAGAAGAAAAAAAAATGTGAACAAAATAAATAAAGAGACAAAATATCTTAGAGGATAAGAACGGTAAATAGGTTCAGGAGAGTGCTTGGAAGTAAGAATTACTCTTATGGTAGATTAAGGACGACATAGAAATCCCATACTTAGGAAAGTTTAGCTGACAAGAGAGAATAGGTAGAGTAGCCTAGATTCGGTTCTACTCCCATAAGTTGAGCAGTGGACACGCAACTAGATCTTGAAACTCATCAAAGACCGATTTCTATCTCACTGTCCTTCTCAGACTTTGTGTATTCATTGATTTTATTTGCTCGAGGACGAGCAAAGATTTAAGTCTGGGGGGATTTGATGGCTCGGATTTTATCTGGATTTTATACGAGTATGCCTTTGGTTTCTAAACGGTTTCCACGCATTCTTAGGTATTTTTAGAGCCATTCTAGGGTTTCGGGACTATTTCTTGACTTTGGCAGGACCCCGAGGGCATAACGCGAGAATTCGGTGAGAATCGGAGAAAACAGTCCATCTGGTCCGCCCCTGACCAACCCTGGTCCGGCGGACCAGGAGACTGCCACAAGTTCGCTCAGCGCTGAGCCAAGCCCGCTGACCAGACGAAAATGAAGACCTGGTCCGGGGCTGACCAGTTCTGGTCAGCCGGACCAGGAATGTTCCGTGCTCAGCCAGTCCGCCGAACCGAAGAGGACCTGACCAGACCCGAAGCGCAGCTGGTCCGGAGCTGACCAGAGTTGGTCAGCCGGACCAGCATTTCTCTGCCTCTCCCCAGTCAGGCGCTCGCCTTCCCCGGTCCGCCGAACCCAACCCACTGAAGACCTGGTCCGGAGCTGACCAATATTGGTCAGCCGGACCAGGACCACTTTGCGCCGCGTTCTCCTTCTTCATTTACTCCTGGTCCGCCGGACCAACACTGGTCCGGCTGACCGCGTAACCTGGAGCTTATTTAAGTCCGATTTTTCGGACTTTTAGAGGAGAGCTCGATTTGGGAAAGCAAAGAAGGCGATTTTCTCTCCTCCAAAAGACCTAGGGCCGAATTCTTGAGGGAGGAACAAGGAGATTTGCTTTGGATTGAAGATTGAAGACATCATTGAGCATCTCTTTCCCCTTTCTCTCTCTATGCTTCATCTTGTTGATTTTGTGTTTATGAACAAGATGTGTGAGTAGTTTCTTGTTGTGGGATGAGGGATTAGCCCTCATGTAAGGATGCTTGTATTAACCTTTGGACCCAAGATTGTGTCTTGTTTATGCTTTCAAACTCTTGCAATGAATGAAATTTTGTTCTTCATGATTATCTCTCATCTCTCTTGAATGAATGTTTAGGGAAACCTAGGATTTGTTGAATTGAGTGATGAAATTGTTTGGGTTTGATTGCTAGAGTTTAATGAATGGTGTTTAATGCTTCCCATTGGATGAAAATCTCTTGGGTAGAATTTATGATTGAGAATTTCATGGAGACATGGATTCTTAATTCTTGGTGCATTCATTGAAATGGGTTGAGATTGAATGCGAAGAAATTCGGTTCAATTCAATCTAGGATCGTGACAAGGGAATTTAATGCATTCGGGAATTTCACTCTAAGCCACGAAAGTGGATAGAGTACTCTCTTGGATAACGGGTTTTCGGTTTGAGAGAGCCGAACCCGACCTTAGTCTTGGAATCCCTCACTTTAGAACAAGCATGATCTAGGTCCAATATTTCCTTACGGCATCCTTGCATGATTCGGTGAAACCCGATTCCCATAACCTTTCCCATTGATTATCTCCTCTTGAATTGTGATTGTCTTTGATTTTACTTTCTTTCTTTTAATTTTCTGCAACTTACAAAAACCAACAAAGAAAACAATTCTCCGATTTTATTTTCTCCATTTTCCTAGTTTTAGTCGATTCCTAGCTCAACCGCTTAAGTCCTTGTGTTCGACCCCGGTACTACGACATCCGTATACTTGCGGATTAGTCGTGTTTCGGGTTATAAATTTAAGACTCGTCACGCAAGTGATCAAGTTTTTGGCACCGTTGCCGGGGACTTTTTACGGTTTCCATAGCTAGGATAGATTGACTCTAGGTTAGTCTTTCCGGAGTCTTTGATTTTTTTCGGTTTGATTTTTTGTGTGTTTGTTCACTTCCTTGTTCTTTGTGTGTTTGTGTGATTTTTATTTTTCTCTTGAGTCAATTTTTCCTTATTTCTTTTATCTCTTTATTTTTCTGTTTATTATTTTTGTTGTTTGTATTTCCCTGGACTTTTCTGGACTTGTTCTGGATTTTTCGGGACCGCTCTGGACATTTTCAGAATTCCCTGGACTTTTTCGGAGTTATTCTGGACATTTCCTGGACTTTTCTGAATTTTT
>NW_010968505.1:1747522-1775662 GCF_000463585.1 Tarenaya hassleriana | reverse complement strand
AATACTCAATGGGCCGAGTCAAGAGTTGACAATGGGCTTGGGCTGATTCGTTCTGACTCGACCGAGTCAGAGTTCTGACTCGGACCGAGTCAGAGTTCTGACTCGGACCGAGTCAATACTCGGAAAAAGTCTCTTTTCACAAGGATTAGGGTTTCTAACTTATAAGGAGGTGTTGGACGCCGTCCTAAGAGTAGAACTCACTTTCAGAACCCTAAGACAGAGCAAAAACTCAGAAGAAATCGTTTCTTTAATAGTTCTAGCTCTCGGGATTAGATCCCACTTCATATACTTCACAGATCCTAGCAGATCGGTTCCAAAAAGCGTTTGGAATCCTTCCCGTCGGTGTGGATACGTGTAGAGGGACTGTTACTTCAGTCCTAGGTGATTAAACAGGCCCCGGATCGACTCCTACTTCCGTTTCTTTAGGAAAGAGGTAAGTACTCGATTCACACGGTGATATACACGGTCTGTTCGGGTTTTGCAGGTTTGGTTGCGTATGACGTTTGACTAGGTTTAGATTTTTTCTTCCGCTGCATGAAACCTAGAAACCAAACCCTAGATCGATGAGATCGCATGCTAGGAACCCGTAGCGAAACCCAACACCTCGCCCTCCTACGGTACGGGTTGTCACATGACGGGAATGTTCTCATCATTGGTTGATATTACGACTATCTCTCCTTGCTCGGCTATTGTGCCAGACAATCAGATGCTAGTTTCTGTTCAATTGGGGTAAGTTGTTCTTAGACCGAATATGCGATTGATGAACGTTCTCTACGTTCCGGTTCTTCATTGCCAATTGATATCGATCTGTTAGTTGTTGGTTGAAAATGATTGATTTGTCACGTTTGCTCGTTCCTTCTATGTCAGAAGGGCTAGCGCGTATTCTGCCCAAACTACGTCTCTGCCCACTCCGCCAGTTGAGCCTGCTCCGCAATAACTGGATAGATGCCATCGACAATGTTTCCACAATGTGCTCCTCAAAGATTTGGTCACCAACTCTGTTACAGTCACCCCAAGTACATCATTTCCCATAGCACATTTCATCAACTATGACAACATTCAACCTCAACATCGGGCTTTCTTGACCTCGCTACTACATGTTCTGATCCGCGTTCTTATGCAGAGGTTATTCACGACGTTCGATGGCAGGATGCAATGAAGGCAGAAATTTCGGCATTAGAACATAATCAGACCTAGACACTAAAATTCCTTCCTCCACGTAAGATGGCTATTGGACGCAAATGGGCATTCCACACTAAATATCGGTTTGATCGCTCAATCGAACATCTTAAGGCTCGTCTTGTCATTCTCAGGAATCGGCAAACCGAGGGGATTGATTTTGACGAAACATTCGCTCTGGTTGCAAAATGGTTACGGTACACACTTTTCTGGTAGTTTCAGCGCTCACATTGGGATGTCCATCAAATGGACGTTCACAATACATTTTTTCATGGTGATCTCTTCGACGAAGTCTATATGAAACTGCCTCTCGGATTTTCTATTTTTGATCAAAGTAAGGTATACCGTCTTTGGAAATCTCTCTACGGTCTAAAGCAAACACCTCGTTGTTGGTTTGCGAAGTTAGCTACAACCCTTACTCTGTATGGTTTTGTTCAAACTCAGTCCGATCATTCCTTGTTTGTTCTCGATCACAAGACCACTCGTCTTCATGTCCTCGTCTATGCCGACGATCAGTTGATTTCTGGGTATTCTCTCTCAGCTATATCTGATTTCAAAGCATATCTTTGTCGTTGTTTCCACATGAAAGACCTTGGGTATTTGAAATGTTTTCTAGACATCGAGGTAGCAAGAAATCAATTGGGAATTAACCTATGCCAATGCAAATATGCACTTGATATCATTGTCGACTTGGGAATGCTAGGTGCGAAATCAACATTGTTTTCATTGGAGTAGAATCATCGCTTGACTCTTTCTGACAGCGCGATTCTTTCCGACCCGGAGCCATACCATCAGCTGGTAGGCAGGCTTCTCTAGCTCCTCACCACTCGACCAGACATCACATACGCTGTCTACATTCTATCACAGTTTATGAAGGAACATCGGTTTGGTCATTGGCACACAACATTACGAGTTGTTTGTTACCTCAAAAACAATTCTGGTTAAGGAATTTTGCTCAGGCCTGATTCCAAACCTTCGACTTTCTGCATGGTGTGTCTCAACTGGGCTGGTTGTCCCTGTCCTCGAAGCTCTCTCTCGGGTTATCTTATCCAACTCGATACATCACCAATTTCATGGCGGTTGAAGAAGCAGAACACTATTTCGCTTTCCTCGGCAGAGGCTGAATACTGAGCAATGATTGTCGCCACTTGTGAGCTCATTAGGCTCAAAGCTCTTTTCTCTTCTCTTGGCATTTCTCACACGGAATCGATGGCCCTCCACGGTGATAGTCAGGTTGCATTACACATCATGACTACCTACGTTTTCTATGATCGGACGAAGCACATTGAGATTAGCTGCCATTTTTTGCATCATCACATTGGCTCGAACCTGATTAAGCATCGTCATGTCTCGTCACAACATCAACTCGCAGATATCTTCACCAAGGCACTCGGACACAAGGAATTTGATTCATTTCTATCCAAGTTGGACATCCACAACACATATACTCCAACTTGAGGAGGATATATAAAAGAGATATATTGTATAAATTGCAAAAAGAAAACTCTTCATTCTACTCTAGAAATCTGCATAACTTGATTTTATTTCCTTTTGCATTCATTAGATTAGAATCGTGTTGTTGTTGTATATATACAAAGCTTGTAACAACATTGTTGGGCCTACCGGCCCATTTTGGCGGAAAAGGAACTCGACCCATTTGGACAAAACAACACGTTTCGGGTCTTTAGGGTTAACACCCTAATGCTCTGATTATTCGATGCGACAATGCTCGTGGCTCGAGGAGGAAAGTTCGAGAGAGAAAGAGAGAGACGATCCGAAGGGCTGACGCGTTCTTCGGGCGAAGCGGAGGAGCGGCGGCGGTCGGCAACACGTAACGGTAAGGTCGGCGACCTTAGGTGAGTTCTGTAACTCAGTGTGTGTTCGTGTTACATCTCATTTCTTGGTGTTTCTCGGTGAGTCTCCAATCGTGATATGGAGTGCCACCGTGTTACTTTTCTCGGTTGTTTCTGTCTTCTAGTGGATTCGCCGACACCGTACGGCCGAGATGTAGGACCGAGATTTATCTCGGTAACCGAAATCGTTAAAAACGCTTGTATCTTCTTCTTCTTACTCAAACGAGCGTCGAAGAGAACGACGAGGGCTCAATACAACTTTCACAAACATCAATGGTAGTCGAAAACATTCTTCGGACACGAGCTGCTTTGATACATGTCAAGACGGTATGGAGGAATAGTTAAATATCTTAAATGATATAAAAATGGATCTAACTAATAAATTATGTATGATAATTATTTAATGATTTATATATAATTTACATGAAAAATAATGTAATAGTGTAAAAGATACATTTTTGTGTTTAATAGTTATTAATTTAAATGAAAATAAATATTTTATAAATAAGGGATAATTCTATTTAAAACCCTATACTTTTCTCTCGTCTCAATTTAAACCCTGTACTTTTTTTTGATCCAAAAAAATATTGTACTTTTAAAAATTGGTAATTAAAATTCTATACTTTTAAAAATTGGCAAATAAAACCCTGAACGAAAAACAATATTATTTAATGCTGACATGACATCCTAGTCATCTGCCACATCATCAATCTCTAATATTTAATAATATTAATTAATAAAAAATAAAAATAAAATAATAAAAATAAAAATGAAAATTTAAAAATTATATATATTCACAAAAATTATACACATATAAAAACATGTTTATAAAAATTTTAAAATTATATACATATATAAATATATTTATATATACATATATATATATACATATGATACATATTATATGTATGTGTGATATATACATGCTTTTCTAAAAATCATATATATATATGTGACATATGCATGATTTTTAGAAAAAAAAATACGTATACCACATATGCATATAAAACATATATATATATATATATATATATATATGTATTATATATATGTGTGTATATATATAAATATGTTTATATATGTGTATATATGTATATCATTTCATTATATATGTATGTGTATAATTTTTAAAATTTTATTTTTATTATTATTATTATTTTATTTTTATTTTGTATTAATTAATATTATTAAATATTAGAGATTGATGATGTGGCAGATGACTAGGATGCAATGTCAGCATTAAATAATATATTTTTTCGTTCAGAGTTTTATTTGCCAATTTTTAAAAGTATAAAGTTTTAATTGCCAATTTTTAAAAGTACAATGTTTTTTTGGATAAAAAAAAGTATAGGGTTTAAATTACGACGAGAGAAAAGTATAGGGTTTTAAATGGAATTATCCCTATAAATAAAAGAAAGTATTTTAATCTAAGTGAGAAGATATGTACGTTCATGACTGTGAATTATGTAGAACTAGGGCAAGTTATATTCGCAATAAAAGACAACAAAAAGTTGTTTATTTATTGATTATCGTTGTTGTGTCGCTATTCGCTAAGATAAGATTTGACGTTGTGATCCGTTAATATTAAGTTGTTTTTATTTTATCGTAAAAAGTTAGTGAAACTAATTTTTAAAATTGTTAATAATCATGTAACAATTCATTATAATTTGAAAATATTAATGACTATAGTAAATAATTAGTATATTATTTTATTACTTTATAGAATTTTCTCTTTTATGAATGTTTGAGTGAAGATTAGAACATAAAGCGTGAAGTTTGGAAAAAAGAAACGCAGACGAGATCTTAAGTGGGGATGGTTATTGGCTTTGTTGAAAAGAAGAGAAGAGAAGACAAACTGATTCACGCGATTGATTGCCTCTATTTCTGTTGTCTTTTGTAGAATTTTTATTTATTTACTTTTTTATAACATTTTCAGCCGATCCAACCGTAACGAATCAATCTACATAAGATGTTTCATGTGCATGTAACGCAGGCATAAATCAGAAACATGCCTCTTATTGTAGAATTGGTGATCGCATGTGGATACATTATCGGAATTTCCAAAAATGTCAACAGAAAAACAATAAACGAGGTTGACGAGGAGAACAAACCCTAATAATATGATGTCGTATAATAAATAGTACGAAGAGAATAATTCTCAAGGTTTGCATTTCTTGAAGTTAAAATATATATACATATTATTAAAAAAAATATTTCAAATAAAGGAATTATCTTGTATTAATTTCTAATGTCCTATTTAAGACCAATATATTTTTTGTTTTCAATTATATTCGCTTTTTTCACCATAAAATATCAATATATTTAAAAATAAAAATATCAACAAGGTAACTTGACACTTCATCTTTCATGGACGGTGCCTCGTTTATACAATGTTATCATTTTCTTTTATTGAGCTTTTGAAGGGAATTCTAAACAAAGAAGACGGTGTTTGGAGATTCTTTTTGCTTATTTAAAATTAAATACAATCTGAATTTATATGCAAGTGAAATTCGGTGCTCAAATGAAAACGCGACATCATGAGGATACAAACAAGCAGAATGGATAAGCGAAAATATAGAAAACCAAAATTGTAATGTAAACTAGCAACAAACCAACAAAACCAATGCCTGTTAATTAGGGATGTATATATATATATATATATATATATATATATATAAAATCTTTCGCTGTCTTAACATTATAAACGGATCCTATGTGATTATATATCAAACGCCCCTCATTTAGTCCGTTTTGAAGTTCATAATTATATGTCTATATATATATATATATGTGTATATACTTGGACTGCTTTTTTTTTTACGGGGAAATTGAGTTATTTTGTTATTGAGCAGTGGGGCCAAGCATTAGATATGGCGATTTAGCTTCCGATAACGATGGATGCTCGCATGGTCGGTGGAGAGATTGATTGATTGGTATACATATAAACATCTAGATATTTAGCTTCCCATAACGATGGATATCTAGATAATTGTTCAATTAAATAATACATTTTTTTTAATTATTAGGTTTATTACACTAGAAGACAAACACAAAAGTCAAATAATCTCACCACTAACCAACAAAACGAAACAGTCTAATAGATTCGTACAAGAGTGAGTGAATGAAACAGTCTTAGCCATTCCATATGAACCTGTCTCTAGAATGCCCTAGGCGTTTGAAGCTAGCCATCTAATGAGCGGATCCATATTAGAAATACAATCGCAGAAAAATTATATAAATAAACAAATCTAAAATACATAAAAACTTTAATAAAAACGTAAATTTTCTTTATTTCCCATCATTATTTCGATAAGCAAGAAGTGGGCGGAAGCCTTTTGATTCGGTTAGCTTGAATTTATGTTTTAAACACCTTTATTGATTTGGAAGTTCGGCCGAGATTTCTAGTTTGGACCAAAAGAAATGCATCGCCACTACTGTTCATATATATTTCCATTTTCTTGTGAGAAAGATTATTGAAATGCAAACAATAAGGTGATATAACCGATGGACCGACGTGTGTATGTTTCCCCCTTCAAATTTAATATTTTATTGAATTAGGCAGACAGCTTGAGAAGATAGATTACAAAATTCAACAGAGCTTTGTCAATGCATGGGACAGCCCCTTTGGCATATCTTCTTTAAAACGACATAAATGTTATTTTAAACATTTTTTTGGAGAAGAAATTAAATAAATGCGAGATTTTCCGTTTTTGTTTAGGTTAATGAAGTGGAATATATTTTCCATTTCAGTACAGAATATAAAGAGATATGGAGAATATTTGAAAACATTACGTAATTACGTAATATTTAGATTTTGTTTTGTTTTTATATTTTAGATATTTATATTTATTAAATAAGATATTTTGTGATTTCGTTTTCTACTATAAATGTTGTAATGTTCTATGTTGAATAATGTGAAATCCAATGATTCTCCACCTATTTCTTTATTATGGTATCAGAGCCTGATTTTTGTTCTAATTTTTTTTTTCTTATCAACAATGTTCATTGAATCCGAAAACGACGATGAAGATGACGATTATATACTAACTCCAATAGTATCATCACCTTGAGTGTCGTCTTCCATTCATTTTATTTTTTTTTCTAGTTTTTTTTTCGTTTATAGCCGATGTGTTTATTCCGCTATTATTTTGAGAATTCAACGACATTCGTCTTGCATTCATTTTGTTTTTTTTTTCTAGTTTTTTTTTTCCGACGGCGGTATTTATCACTGTCAACCCTAGCCAATGTGCTACTCTTTTTTTCTGACGACGTTCATTTATTGACGTCAACCCTAACCATTGTGCGATCTTTAAATCCGGCTTTTAGCCTCTCCGATCGGAATACTCCGATAGTCGATCCACAGATTTGCGCCACCTTCTTTTTTCTTTTTTTTTCGGCTTTAGCCGCACGCATTTGCACCACTTTTCTTTTTTTTCGGCATAGCCTCTAAACCACCGCACATTTTGTGCCGTCGACATTATTGTCGTGTTACTCATCTTCATCACCGTGCATCTACACCACGCTTCTGCATCACACCGGACTTTTCAGATCTGCCAATAATCCATTATTTATCCTAGTTTGATTATCAAATCCCGCTATTATTTTGAGAATTCAACCTCAAACAGTTATTTCTCATCTCCTTAAGTTTGAGGGGGCATATAAAGAGATATGGAGAATATTTGAAAAGATTACGTAATTACGTAATATTTAGATTTGGTTTTGTTTTTATATTTTAGATATTTATATTTATTAAATAAGATATTTTATGATTCCGTTTTTTAATATAAATATTATAATGTTCTATGTTGAATAATATGAAATCCAATGATTCTCCACCTATTTCTCTATAACACAATATGAAAATACAATCTACTAAACTTATCTTATCCGTAGGGGGCCCACATTATTCACACGCGGCATTTCTGTATAAATGAACGTTGTCTGCTCACAAACCTTACACGTTCACAAAATCTAACTTTGCTCTCTCTCTCTCTCTCTCTCTCTCTCTCTCTCTCTCTCTCTCTCTCTCTCTCTCTCTCCGCCCCAAAAATTGGTGCAAAAAATAAAAAAAAAATATAAAGCCGGTTAGGTAATTTCTCTTACTCTCTTGATCCTTCAGTTTAATTAATAGCTATCTTTGATATTCATGCTCATAAACAAATAACTTTGATATTTATATTCCTTTTTGGGTTGATGTTTCTCCAAAAATCATGGATTTATGTCATAGTTTAGAGGACTTGTCTGTATGAGTGAATATTGTTATAGTCGATGTAATAAGGAGTTTCAAATAACAAATTTTTTTCATATTATTATCGAACTAATTTTTTTTAACTATATGTTAGGGTTTAAACTATATGTTAGAGTTTTAGATTGTAATGTTAAAATATATATTTTTTAAAAATTAAACTATTATTACCATTAAAATTAAAATTTGTTATTTAGATTAAAATTAAAATTTTACACTAGTTTTTGCAATAAATAGAAATTTATCTTAATTATAATGAATTATACTATGATCTGTTATTTATATTTTTTACTAATATACAGTAAGGCCAGTTCTAAATTTCGTGTATATAAAATAAGACCTTTGTCTCATGTCCATGAAAAAAGTTGAGCATGTTCTTGTAACTTTTATAGGTACACTTAACATATGTAAATATTATTTTTTTAGACTAGTTAATATTTTTATTTATGTTGAAATTTTATGTATCGTTTGGACTAATGTTTGGAAGTGTTTGTTCATATCCTAGAGTAGAGATTGTGAGTCGAACCATCCCTTTTTTCTTTTGTGGACATGTTTTGCCATTCATTGGAATGCCTTTTACAAAACAAAGTCTTGATAAATAATAATAATAACAACAATAACAATAACAATAGCAATAATAATAATAATGATCCTTTTTAAACTAGGTCGCAAAAAAGGATGAGTTGGTGGATCGTCATTCTGTGCATGGTGTTCAGCTTGATTCTCGTCGAGAAGAAGATGAGAAAACGCAAAAGAAACTTCCCTCCCGGACCAAGAGGCCTTCCCATAATAGGAAATCTGCATCAGCTTGGACCGAGACCTCACCTTTCTCTGACGACGCTGTCGAAGAAGTACGGTCCGATCACGTACCTAAAACTAGGAAGTGTGCCGATGGTCGTGGCATCATCCCGAGAGACCGTGAAAGAGCTTCTTAAAACGCACGACCTGGATTGTTGCTCTCGTCCCGTGATGACTTATTCCTCGAGACTCACTTATGACAACAAAGATCTCGGCTTTTCGCCGTACAGCGATTACTGGAGAGATCTACGAAAGACGAGCGTTGTCGAACTCTACAGCTCGAAAAGGGTCCAATCTTTTCGACACATAAGGCAAGAAGAAGTCGCTTCCTTCGTCAGCTTCCTCAAGCAATCGGGTCTGTCCGAAACTCCGGTTAACTTTAACCGGGAGTTGATGAGATTGTCGGGAAGTGTGATATGTAGGGTTGGTTTCGGTATGAATCTTAGAGGGAGTAATCTCGAGGACAAGTACGAGGAAGTAGTTTTCCGAGCCATGGAGGTGTTTGGGAGTTTTCCGGCAGCGGATTTTTTCCCGTATTTCGGTTGGATCATCGATAGGTTCACGGGATTACACGCCAAATGCGAGAGGGTTTTTCACGAACTCGATGACTTTTACGAAGAAGCGATCAAACTTCATCTAGGACGTGAGAACAAAGATGGACAAGAAGATATCATCGATTTGCTTCTCAAGATGGAGAGGGAACAAGTCAGATTCGGGGAGTTCACGCTTACTCGAGACCACATCAAAGCCATCCTTGTGGTAAAGAACAAAGTTTCTTCTCTCTCTTATTTATCAGAATTATCATATGAAGCATTAATTAGTGTTTTGGTTTCGATTTGTAGAACATACTCCTGGCCGGGATAGATACTTCAGCCCAAACCGTGACATGGGCAATGACACATTTGATCAGAAACCCTAGAGTTATGGAGAAAGTGCAAGACGAAATCAGAGAACGTGTGACGGACAAAGACAACATCACCGAAGAAGACATGGAACATCTCGACTATCTGAAATCGGTAATAAAAGAAACACTTCGAATGAGTCCTGTTGTACCGCTTTTGATCGCAAGAGAAGCAATGAGCGATATGAAGATCAACGGCTATGAAATCCCGAAGAAAACCCGAATCCAGATCAATGCATGGGCCGTCCATCGCGATCCCGATGTATGGAAAGATCCTGACAGTTTTATTCCTGAGAGGTTTATGGATAACAAAATAGACTACAAAGGTCAGAGCTACGAGCTGATACCATTCGGTGGTGGGAGGAGGATGTGTCCCGGTTTAGGATTGGGTATGGCTTTGGTACAGTTATCTCTTATGAATCTTCTTTACCGATTTGATTGGAAGCTTCCCGATGGAATGAGGATCGAAGACGTTGATCTTGAAGAATCATTTGGTATCGTCATCTCCAAGAGAGTACCGCTTCAGCTTGTACCGGTCCTCACTCAGTTGTCTTAACCGAAAACCGGTTTGCACGGTTTGTTGAATATATATATATATTCTAAAGTTGGTGTGGTTTATAATATGCACTTAGGGCAGGCATGTTCAGTACCGCTTCAGCTTGTACCGGTCCTCACTCAGTGGTCTTAACCGAAAACCGGTTTGCACGGTCTTGAATATATATATATATATATTCTAAAGTTGGTGTGGTTTATAATATGCACTTAGGGCAGGCATGTTCCTTGGTACTGAACCTGAACATGCCAACTAAATAAAGCATTGGTTTCCTTTAAACCATGTGAATATACTATTGAGAAATAATTTCAATCGTATTATGGATTGGAATCAAATATCGAATATATATATCTATATATATAGTTTATATACTGAAAACTCGAGAAAAAAAAAATATGAAGAATTGGAAAATGACATGCTGAAATGTACCCCGGACATTTATAAGAAATAGTATATATAGTGGTTCGCACCAAAGGAACGAATGTTTTCGAGAATCTGATAGGAAAATTACGTAAAGGTAGACTTTAGTGTCTCTTGCCATCCAACATCGAACACTTGCGACCCACATTGCATACAATTTCTAGTGCTCACCTTCCGATGATTTACTATTTAACTTTCAATCTCTTTTAGTTTATTTTTCTTTTGCTATTATGAATTCTAATATTTATATTACCTTTTGGTAATATTTTTGTACGGTCATTTACATATATTACGAATTTTTAATATTTATCCAAAGTGAAAGAAGTAGGAGTTGTCTTTGGATTTTGGAAAGAAAAGCCAAAACGATAAAGACCACGTGATCCATTGATTCACTTGGCAAATCAAAAGACACCGACATCAACTTTGTTTTCATTGTGGACGATGACAATAATTTTAAGTTTTTAAATTTGTTATTTTTTTTATTAACAACACTACAAATAGTTGTGCAGTGACCGAATTGACGGCAACATGGTTTTCATACCAATCGGTTAAAAATGTTATATAAGTAAAAACTGCGGATACGATAGAGAGTATCGTTAATAATAACGGCGAAAATAAAGGTTTGAATAGTTAATTTTGTCAAACGAAACATAACACAATTATTATTAAAATTCATGAAATAAAAATGATAAATAACATTTAATTTGATTTAACTTGAAAAAATGAATAAATACTATTACTCTTGTAAATAATGTCGTTCTTTCCGTTCTCTCCGAACTAAATTCTATTAACCTATTTGAACCTCGCAAGAACATAAATAGAAAACGAAAGAACAAAACGAAGTTTTTACGAATTCAGTCGAGCAGAGGTCGGGCCTACATCTCGACAGGACGGTACTGGCGATACACTATGAACCACCGTTCATAGCGAATTCCGGCGACCTCGATAATCCCAAGGCTCGACGGTTCAACTCCCAGAAAGAAATCGAAAGAAAAGATACGACACAAGACAAGGAATAACACTACCTGAGGATCTTCGACGCTCTAAACCGGCCGACGCCATCCTCCATCACTGATCGTCCTCGCCAGTGTCTCTCTTCTCTTCTATGGCTCTCTCTCTTGCCTCTATCGAAAACAAAATGTCATACCCAGGAAACATAAAATAATGAAGAAGAAAGAGTTTTTAATTAACCCTAAAAGCAAACCCTCTGAGCGAAGTGGAGGGTTCACCTTCCTGAAAGTGAATCCTTAGTGTATATTACCGCCCAACAGTCCCTAACAAATCGTTAGCAGCCCCTAATAACTCCAAAGTATCTTTCGGCTTACTGGATCCAAAAATGGACTCCGTAAAGAGATCCGTCATGCCGGCTACCATCGGCTCCACCTCGCTTGCTAGCCCAAAAGCGAAGATGACACCACACTCCTCACGATACCATCGAGGAGACCTACTCGACTCCACCTGGAGGAGAACTCTCTCTTCTCGAAGGTGAATCAAACAACCTACAACTTCAAATCAGAAATGCAACTGCCACAATTTTCAAACATAAAACTTGCAGCACCAAATAACTAGATAATCAATCCGAAGACAAAATTATAAACCAAGAATTTTAGAGGTCGAGAACCACGTACCTCACTCAGTCAACACCGATCGAGCCTTACCTCTTCGGTTGAAAATCTGATCGTCGAGAACATCCATCTCATACCAGAGATAACTACTACATCAATCACAACCGACCGAGCCTTACCCCACGGTGATGATCGGATAACCTTTTCTATATCATCGTGAACAACCACAACTTGTTCGTAGTGACCAACCTGACCTCCGAACCTGAGATTCTTCTGTCGTAGCTCCGTCACAGTCGGACATGTTTCCTATTTGAAACGTCGAGCACTACGTCCCTGCTACCTCACTTTTCTTTGACAAAACAGAATCTCGATGCCCTGTCACCTATCTGAGCAGCCACGAGACCTGATTCTTGCCTGAATCAATCTAGCTGAAGACCCCGACCTTCGATCTTTCCGAATCTATAATCAAAGAATAATACTAAGGGAAGTACAACTTACCTGCATCTTCATCGTCGGTATGAAGATCTTGTCATGTCCCCTCGTCTGGTACCTCAGACTATAGAGCCAGAAAATCTTCCAAGATCGATCTCTTTATACCAAGATTGATTTATTTCCATGAGTAACACCGAAGGCTCTCTTCCTCCCCCAATCAAAATAGGACTCCTAAGCCTGCGACTAACCAAGAAACACACCGAGAGCAAAGGCAATTTACCTCTGCTTTGATCGTCGATGTTCAGTTCTCTTTGCCAACGTCTTCCTTTTTTCGGATCATTGACCAAACTTCTTGCTTCACAAAGAAGATCTTCAATCACGTTACTCAGTAGCACTGATGCTTTTGGTGCTATATGATTATCATTGTAACAAACCGATATTTTTTTTAAAAAGGGGCGATCGATCGATCATCCAGAGGTGATCGACCAATCGTGAACAAACACAATTGACCGATCGCGACACAACGATGGCGTGATCGTCGGTCGAAAAACAGAGTGACAGCGACGACCAGCGGATGAAATTTCTACGCCGCCTCGACCAATTCCGCACTCCTGTCTCTGGCAGCCCCACACATAGCCAAATTTTCGTTCATAAAATGAGTCTTCGTTACCTCTACTCGGTGTGAAGAGAGACTGAGAAAGAGAGACCGAGAGACAGAGAGGGAGAAGGGCCGAGGAGCTGTTGTGACGTTGTCGGAGAACCAAGCTTCTACACCTCCAAAACACCACCACCAGCCTCCCTTGCTCCGAGAACAACCGTCGGAACACCGTCGGAATTCTGTGAGTAACTTATTTTTGGTTTAGCAGATTTCGGGTTCGTTTTGGAATTGTAGAAATTGGTGTTTCTGGGCAAAATATAAACATAGAAGTGATGGGTTAAGAGTCTGGATGAATTTGGCATGAGAATTGGAAGAAATCGACAAGTAAATCGGAGTATTTCTGATTTACAGACACGCCGATCGACCGATCGCCGAAGCACGATCGATCGTGCACACGATCGACCCATCACTCCCGAATGATTGCACGATCGTGTCACGTGCTGAAAAACGAAGAAGACGACACACGATTGACCGATCGTCGAATGACGATCGATCGATCGTGTTGTTAAAAAAAACTTTAATACTCCATTTGACTTCTATAGACCCAGAGGAGCTCTAGGAAGTTCCCTACCCATCACCCAATTCGCAACTCGCAACCCGCAATCCGCAAGTATAATCTGAGGTGAGTGAATTCGAGTTTAATTCGGAAGTCTATTGACATGGGGTTTGAGTTTCGAGTGTTTCATGATTGATTGATGTTTGATTCATGCTCTTATTGAAAAAAGAATTTTTGGTAAATTACCATAGCAAATCATGTGTGTTCGTGTGAATTTGGTGAAAAAGAGAGAAATGTAGAAGTAGACTGAAAATACGGGTCAGATAGGACCATACGTAGTCTGCACCCAAAATAATTAAACAGATAAGCTTAAATACCACGGAATGAACCGAACTGATTATCTGGGCGGATCGGGACCAGGTAGGTCAAACCAGAGGTACAACTCGGTAGTTTAACTTGATAAAAGGAAAAGAATTATATAGATGATTATGAAGATAATTAAAAGACTATGCAAGTGAAAATACATGTATAGTAAATAAACTATATGAACGTGTGTGATTGGGATAGCTGATATGACATTAATATTAATTCGAAAGGATTCGAGTTAATGTCTAGCGCGTGATTGTAGAGAATGATGTATGTGATTGAAAACATGATGAGTGCGAGATTGCATTCCATCCATGTGACATCCGATCCGAGTCGGATGCTACCCATATAGGATATGACTATGATTGAGGCGCCGACATAATCGCGTCAACGTCCGAACAATAGGACAGTTATGGACACCCCGATGACTTGTGTGGATAGCCGATTGTAGTCGGTGCTATTGCGTGATGAGGAAATATGGTTCTTGGTAACCGTGCCAACGTATCCGTTAGCAATGGAACAGATTTCGGGATATGATTCTCCCGAGGATTAGGCATTACACATACTTGAGATTCGGGTAGATTGGGTCTCCAGAGAAGGTGGTATGGACTTACTCTCCAGGTTTGGATACGAACCTGACAAGTATTTCCGCGACAGATTTTGGTGAGGGGGAGTTGCAGCGACTGGCTCTCCCGTTATAGTCGATGGCGTCGGTTGTAGCCGACGTCTGGTGAACTTCGGTGTTGAGAGGTGACATCAATGCCGGAGTGAGGTGACACGCCTAGTATCGAGAGGTGTCATCGATGCTAGGGTAGGTTGATATGTTCGGGCGGAGAAAAATATATTTATACCGGATCCATGTGATTATGGAGTAGATGGATTCCGAGGAGAGAGGTGGTTGTGCTATGCACATAGGGAATATATTACCTATACATGAGGTGCGTAGAGACGATTTGACGGACTACATCCTGTGACTTGTCGTACGGACTTGATTGTGATTGCTGACGTGATTCTCGTGAATTCTATGTTTCGATTCATGCCTATCAGATTATTAGGATATATATATATATATATATATATATATATATATATATATATATATATATGTATGTATGTATTGCTTTCCCTGATTCCATGAGAATAGAACTCCAGGTTACGCCCGAGTTCACTCTGTAAGCAATTAGTTTAACAGTTGTTACGCAACGTTTCAAGTCGTGAGCAGCAATAGCCGTGGATCGGACAACGGAGACTTGAGCAGTCTATCACTGTCGATCTTGTATAATTATGTACTTATGATACACTTATATTTTTGGGAAACGTTTTTGTGTTATATCGGTGATAGACTTTTGTGGTATGTAGTAATGCCATCCTACCACCCATGTATGTATAATTATAACTGGAAATAATGTATCATATGTATGAATGCTTTCCTTCTGCTAACACTGAAAAGAAAAATTTTAAATTCCCGCGGATTTTTGGGAATCGTATTTTTATTTTAGTCGTCCATGTGATGCAACTCGTAATGCGGGATACGGGTTACAGGCGTCACAATCGTGATGGTTCTGGAGCTCTGTGATGATCATATAATATGAGAACTTGTACTGTTGTGATGAATTCATTGGATGAATGCATTATAGGAAGAGCACAAAGCGACGTAAGTTCGTACTCTTCTCATTTCCCATCATTGAAATTTGAAATGATGAAAGCCCTCAACAATCAACAACAGAAATTAATGACATTACCAGCACCAAAATAGTTCTCTCCAACACCTAAATTCCTTAATCGCTTGACATTATGGGAGCAATGATGAATTAAGACTAACATGAGGCGTGATAGATGATCATAGGGATGATCATGCGTATTGGATATGAATCTCGATCATGGGTATTTGTTTAGAACAAGTGGCTGGATGACTCGCGTGATTGTCGTTTGGATTTATCCATGACTAGAATCTCACTTGATGGTCTACTTTGGATCCTTTGACCTGAGATATCTATGGTATTTGACTGCGTCAAATGTCGTCCTTAACCGAATGATTATAACGACCTGACTCAGGTATATTACGAGTCATGTAGTGGATAGTAGATAGTCAAGATGGAACGTTTTTCCTCTCGAAAGAGGGAGATATCGTTAGGCCCGTCGTAGGAGTAGGACTGTTGAAATGTGTGGCCACATTATAGATGAATGTCATCTATTTCTTACAGTCTACTCAGGATATGAGAAAGCAATCGAAATATGTTTCGATTTATGATATCGTGTGACAAAGAGGATCATGTTTGAGCTATCAGTGGCTTTTCGGTTAGATCACATCTAATTTTATCTGATATGGTAATCATAATGTCTTGCTAGAGACCGCTTATGATTTGTAAAACGAGATTGGATCTCGGGTTTATAGCCGTCTTCGGAGGAGTCTAAAGGGTCACACACATACCGGATGGATGTGTATGTACGTAAAGTCAGAACGGAGAAATTTGGAATTTCTCCAAGGGGCCAGACCGATCTGTCCAATCGTTGGACTGACCGGTCTGACTCAGTCGCCACGGTTCTCATTCTGCAAACTGTGTATGCCTGGACCGACCGGTCTACTCGCTAGACCGAACGGTCCAGACGTAGTGACGTCTGCACGCGTCATTTGATGACACGTGAAACTTTGTTCTAGAGGGCCAATCCGAATGGTCCAGGTCTGAACCGAATGAACTGAGTCTTGTGGTCTGAACAGACCGGACCTGGACCGAACGAACGGACTATCGACATAATAGGAGAAAGACCACTTGGTCCGAATGGTCTGGACCTAGATCAAACGGACCAGGTGTCAGTTGACTACCTTTTTTCGCGATTTTCCCATGTTTTTTTGGTAAAATGCAGGTGGGGAATGCCATCAATAGTTTAGATCTCAACTCTCAAACCTCTGGGGGTGTTCTAGAGAGAGAGAGAGATAAACTCTCCCAAGAGAAAGAGAGTTCAAGAAGTGTTCTTGAACTTCATACACAAGAGATTTGATCTCTAAGGCTCTAGCAAGATTGATTCCAAGTGTTGGAATCCATTCCAAGGTGTGGATACTTCAAGAGGGTGTTGGCTTCTTCACCTAAACTGTGATCAACAACCTACAATCTGATTGTGAATCCAAGGGATTCAAAGGTCAGTTTTCTCTCTTGAAACTCTTCATCGAACGTGTTTGGTCCTTGGATTGTTCAAATCGGTTTTGAATGACATTTCCACTGCGCAAAACCGCATACCTGATCCAAGGACGATTGTGAACTATTCAGGTCGTGCCAACATATCGCACGATATGAAAACTTGTATGTTATGATGAATTCATTGGATGAATACTTGTGCCTATAGCTCGGACCTATCCTAGTCTAGCAGACCAGATTCTTGGTCTGACAGACCTGACAATGTAGGCAAGTGTCGGCAAGAGATGCTTGGTTCGACGGACCAAAAGTTGGTCAACCCCAGACCAAGGCTCCAGACAGGCAAAAGTGCGTTTTTCTCTCCTTTTCTTGGTGGGAAGTCGGTGAGAACAGTACCAGACTCTCTCACACTCATTCTCAGACTTTGGGAAAGGTTTCGAGAGAGAGAGACTCTCCCAAGTGTTCTTGAACATTCATACAAGAAATTTGATCTCTTCGAGCTCTAGCAAACAAGTTTCCAAGTGTTGGAAACCATCCCAAGGTGTGGATATCTCAAGAGGGTGTTGGCTTCTTCGACACCTAGGTTGTGATCAACTAGCTGTAATCGGATTGTGAATCCAATGGATTCAAAGGTTAGTTTTCTCCCATTGAAAATCTTCATCAGACACGATTGGTCCGTGGGTCGTTCAAAATAGTTTTGAACGTTATTTCCACTGTACAAACCCATGGACCAGATTCAGAACAGTTTTTGAACCGATGATTGAGGATCCCGCATGACCAGTAGGGGTATCGGAGCTCGGTTCTTGGTTTCGGTGAAGAACGATCACTCTTGAGGGAGTTTGAAAGTGTTCAAACTTAGATTTTCTTTGGTTTTGATCCATGTAGAAGTTGTGATATAATTGAAAATCTATGGTAGGTTTTGTTGTATAACTTTACATGGATGTGCAGAGGCTTGTATCATGAGTCAACTCGAGAAAACGAAGCAAAAAATGGATTCGAATAGAGTTCAAAATCAGATTGAGTGAAAAAAACTTCGTTCTCATTCTCTACCCAGAATCCCACAGTCCGGCAGACCAAGAGTTGGTCAGTCCCAGACCGCAAGTTTGGACTTTGACTAGGACAAGTTTGAACCAAAACAGTCTTCGTCCGACGGACCAAAATGTTGGTTCTACGAACCAGACATCAGTTGGTCCGACGAGCTTCGTTTTGGTCCGTGAGTGTCTGGTCTGACATACCAAGTGTTGGTCCGACCAAACCAAGCACATAACAACAGATTACCAAAAGTTGGTATGAGTTGAGTGACCGTCGAACTGAGAAAGTTGGTTCAACCCTGACCAAATGTTAGTCCATCCCAGACCACCTACATCAGTTTGAGCGGACTAAACTCTAGTCCCTATAAGAAGGAGCTGCGTCTTGGGTCCTGGTCCGGTGGACCAAGTCTTGGTCTGGACCGGACCAACCCTGGAGACTCCGACACTTCTTCTTTGGTCCGAGCTGACCATCCGCATTCACTTGTGATTTGGTCTAGCGGGCTCAGTTGTGGTCCGGACCGGACCAAAAACTGTTTATCGGATTTTCACGTTTTCTGAATTCGATTCGCTTAAGTAATGGTTACTTGACTGAGTTGATCATGATAATTTTGGCCTATGATTTAATTATGTAGAGGGTCTACATGAATTAGGTGCATAGAAATTAATCAAGTATAAGAATTACTTGATTGAGTGGGAGTTTCGGGACTGAGATTACTAAGCTGAATAGATGGTCTATTCGAGCTAAGTAACAAGTCTGATGAAAAGTATATTGGTTATATTATTTTATCAATCGAGAAAAGAGCTACTACAAGTAGAGTTCTTGCCAAGACCTTGGTAATTCGTGTATGGGACATGCCAAAACTGTGCATACCAAATTATTTAAGTGAGACAAGGATGAGAAATGATAGTTCTGATTTCTTGAACGTAATATGTTGCTTCTTGATAACGAAAGAATCCCTCATTGTAATTTCAAGCTAATACCATCCATGCTTCAAGCACTCGTTAATACTTCGATCATTTGTGTATGGGTCATGCCAAAGCTGAGCATACCGGACAATCTTGGTGAGACAAGATAGAGAAATGGTGGTTCTCATATGCTCGAAAATAGTTTGGCTTGAGTTGGGTTATCAAGTCAGACTTGGACCTAACAGTATAGATGGGACTAGAAATATGCGGTAGTATAATGATACTATCTGATACACGCACGGAGCCAAGGAAGTCTCACTCGTTTCCTTTGGTGATTTGCGATTTGTAAGTGTGTGTTTTATGTTGCCTTTTGGACAACGAATACAACAAGCTAGAAACCAGGGGATTGTTGGGTACTCACTAAGATATTCTTATGGTTAGATTTCAAGAGGATATCCAGGCCAAAAGGCACTCGGAGTCTGTAACGACCTGAGGCCGCTACGAATTGTCGAAACTGCCCCCACACAGCAACCCGGGACCTTTCAGCGTGTTTTGTCCTCACTCGCACGCATACCGAGACACTTCCCAGTAGGTCACCCATCCTGAGATTGCTCCAGAGTCACCACGCTTAACTTTGGAGTTCTCTCGGGATAGTCAACCAAAAAGGTAGGTGCACCTTGTTGCTATGAGTAGCTCAACTAATTCTTTTATGTTATCTTAGACCGTATAATCCCATACCTATACAGCCCTCGGATCTCTCTCATTCCGGTGTGTTCGATTCATCCCTGTACCCCTACCTAGAAGCTCGTCAGGAGCCGCTCCTTGTCCGTGCCTCTGCACCGGCGATCACTCCCCGCCCTCCTACGGTACTCTGGGTTGTCACAGACCCACCAGCTTCTGCCTGGTTCATCCTCGAACCTCACCGTACTGGGAGAGTACCGGCTCTGATACCATCTGTAACGACCCGAGGCCGCTATGAATTGTCGAAACTGCCCCCACACAGCAACCCGGGACCTTTCAGCGTGTTTTGTCCTCACTCGCACGCATACCGAGACACTTCCCAGTAGGTCACCCATTCTGAGATTGCTCCAGAGTCAGCACGCTTAACTTTGGAGTTCTCTCGGGATAGTCAACCAAAAAGGTAGGTGCACCTTGTTGCTATGAGTAGCTCAACTAATTCTTTTATGTTATCTTAGACCGTATAGTCCCTCATTCCGGTGTGTTCGATTCATCCCTGTACCCCCTACCCAGAAGCTCGTCAGGAACCGCTCCTTGTCCGTGCCTCTGCACCGGCGATCACTCCCCGCCCTCCTACAGTACTCTGGGTTGTCACAGAGTCCTTCGAACTCAACCCATAAGTCGGACTAAAACAGAGCACTAGAGAGCACTCGGTTTAGGTGATAGATGGAAGGGAAGTTCCAGGCCAAAGGGCACTCGGATGATCCCCAATTTTTGATGGAAGATAAGGGTATAAAAGAGGATTCAAAGGAGCCAAACCTACCTTGAATCCACCATGTTTTGACCTTGCACAAGGGTGACACACACACATATATGCATAGAAGGCGATACTCTCGGACACTCTAAGAAGAAGAAGCAAAATACAACTCGATTTCTTATCAATTCAAAATCTGGTCATTCTTGACATAAAAAACCTTTAAATAGGCTAGAAACACAAAAGAAAGCAAGGGAAATTCGTGCATAAGGACGAGCTAAAAAAATACTAAAGAAATGTAATGGAAACAAACACCATAAAGTAAGGAATTAGTGGAAAGTTGGTAGGAATGGAAGACCAACGTCTTGCAATGGTTAAGAAGCTTAAAGAAGGTCTTCATGAGATTGAAATGATGTAGAAAGCTTCCCAAATTCATGCTTGATAAAGACTGGCCGAAATTTGGTACAAAGGTAGCACCATATCCTCTCCAATGATTTGGTATCTTCTTGGACTTGTGCAGAATATTTTTGGTTCTTTGGACTTGGATATTCAGTCCATTTATTGAGATTACAATCTTCAAATATCTCCTTAATAGTCCACGTGTTAGTCTACGAAATCTTAAGTATTGGACAACACAAACTCCAAAACATTGCGATGTTTTGTGTTTATTGCCGCTATCGTGTCCTTTGCATTGTCTAGCCCCTTGTCGGATGTTTTGATCAACCATTGATCTTTGACATATGCATTGATCTTTGAACATAGGTTCCGAGTGCTTTTTCTTGTGAGGGGAGGTATGGGAATGGTTGACATGGTAAGCTCGGTGTCCACTTCTTCTCCTCATATAGCGTCTATGGCATCGTCTTGCTTCTCGTCCGGGTTTTGTTTGTCACTGTCCATGTCTTGGTTGATGTCCTCATCACTACCTTCCCATAAAGGATCTAAGAGTCACATTGAAATATGGAAATATGGATTTTAGCGTACTAAAAAAATTATTAGAGGGTTATTTTTCTTAGTTTGAGTTTACCTCGTATTTACATCATGCCATCCATCATAGTAGTTATACTATAATTTATAATGTACTAATTGATATTGACTATTGTGTTGTTTTGTTCATCTCTGTAGGACATGGCGACATATGATTCTATACCAACCGTGCCATTGCCATCTATCCTTGAGAACGATAAGCTGATCGGGACGAACTTCTTGAACTGGTATCGCACCCTGAGAATTGTTCTCAAGAATGAGAAGAAGATATACGTCCTGGAAGAAGCTCTTCCTCCTGAGCCCCCGACCAACGCTGCGAGAGCCGCTCGGGATGCTTGGTTGAAGCATCAGAGCGACGACATGGATGTCTCTTGCCTCGTGCTCGAGACAATGTCTCCAGAACTACAACGACAGTTTGAGGACGTTAACCTTTAAGCTGCTCGAGCAGTTGAAGCTAATATTCCAAGAGCATGCGCGCGTTGAGAAATACAACACGTTGAAGAATCTGCTTGCATGTCATTTGACGACAGAGCAATCAGTTAGTGCTCATGTTCTTAAAATGAAGGGTCATCTTGAAGAACTTGAATGTTATGGCTTGAGGATTAACAGAGAGCTGGCCACCGACCTTGTGTTCCAGTTTCTTCCAGATTGCTATGATTAGTTCATCATGAGCTATCATATGCATGACATAGTTAATACCTTGATCGAACTATATGAGATGCTGAAAACGACCGAGACGAGCCTTAGAGTTGAAAAGAACATGCTCGTTGTTTCGAAGAGTTCAAAAAGGCGGAAACTTTCTAAGGGAAAGGGCAAAGGCAAGTGGGGCAAATGTTGCCAACAAGTCTAAGCCTAAATCCGAGAAAGGAGAATGCCATTTTTACCATGAACTTGATCATTGGAAAAGAAATTGCAAACTTTTTCTGAAATATCTGAAGAAGAAGAAGAAGCTTATTGAAGTTTTTACTTCAGGTATTTGCGTTATAGAAGCTAACATATTCACTTCTTCATCCTGGGTATTGGATATCAGATGTGTCTCACACATTTATGGAAATATGTAGGGTCTGAGAAGAAGTAGGACGTTGACTCGAGGTGAAGTGGATCTATGCGTCGGGAATGGAGCAAAAGTTGTTGCATTTGCCATTGGCATTTATGATTTATCTTTACCGTTTGGACTAATTATAGAACTAAGTAATTATTATTTTATGCCTGCTATAAGTAGAAACATCATTTCTATTTTCTGTTTGGATTTGGATGGTTGTCGGTTTGTTATTAAGAATAAGAATCTGATTATGTTCAAAGACTATATCTATTATAGTAATGGTTACCTTATGAATGGATTGTATGTCTTGAATGATCAACCTTCCAATTCTATGTTTATTTATAATGTAAATGCGAAGACGTTTAAGCCGGACAATTTAAACCCAATCTATATGTAATATCCCAAATCCCGTAAGAAATATTTAATTATTTTAAAGAATAAATAATTAAATAAAAGGGATATGAATAATAAGCCCGAGAGGGATTTGGAATCGAAAGATTCCCAAGAAGGCCTAAAAATGGATAAAAGAGAAATCAGACTAAAAATCAATCGGTCTAATGTATACACTGGTCGGACTAGTGACTAGATGAAACGAACCGGAAAAACAGAGAAAAGAACAAAATTCACTACCTGGACCGATCGGTCCAAAATTAGACTGATCGGTCTGGACTCGGCGACAGAAAAATCTGTCGAGCTGGCACCTTTCGGCAACGATTATTGCACTACAACTTGTCCCCACGCGCCATCAGTCGTCACCCCTATCTAGTGCACGACATGAACTGCCCCTGACCTGACCTCGGGCTAAAAGGCTCGCAAAAACCCGTCATTGTAATCCCTTGAACAAGCAAACTCGATCATTTGTGCTCAGAAACCTGCAATCCGAAAAAGAGAGAAAGTGAGAGCAAGGGTGGTCGATTTGAGGCAAGATGAGCTCAGAAAATAAAAAAGGGACATCCCTAGGCGAGTTATAGAAAATATCATTACGTGAAACAACCTGTGGAGCTTGCACAACCTCGAACAAGATGACATATTGCAGAAATCCGAAGTGAGTGGTTTGAGTTGAGTTTCTGAGATTCATTTCTCATATCGTGATGGCGTAAATTAGTGTTTCTACAAGGATTTAGGACATAGGAAGGGTTAGTAATGAATTCATATCAATTGGGATTGAAAACGGATCGAAATCTGCAAGAAAAATTGGATCTAAAAACTGAAAATCGCGAAGAAGACGAAGAACAGCTTCTAGACCGACCGGTCCAACCTCTGGACCAACCGTCTGAAGTCTGGGCAGAAAAGAAAAAAAAATCTTGACCGGGGTTCGGACCAGGTCTGGATAGATCGATCTAGAACCTGGACCGACCGGTCTGACCCTGAACGAATTTATTAACATGGTATTTTGCTCCACGAATTTATTAAAATGTGCTATTTTTCTACACAAATTTTTAATTTGACAAAAACTATCCGCAATTATAAAATGTGTTAAATAATTACGTCAAATCTCAAAATTCTAGCAATTTTCTACATCACTGTCAACAACGTTAAATTTCTGTAAATTCCGTTAACTGGACATATGACATGGTCGAATACATCATTAAAATTTGCTACGTAAGCATGCCACGTCACTGAACTAAAATTGCATAATTTGTCAGTTAATATTAAGTTAACCAGTTTGGTCAGTTTATGGGTTTCAAAAGATTTATTCAGTTCAAATCAAGTATCTAAAAAAAGGAGACAAGTTTTTTTTTGGAATTCATTGGCCTGAATTTGAATCACGGTAAATACTTGACTGACCTGATTTGTCTCCGCAAATGGATATGCAGCAAATAATTTCTCAAAAAGAGTTCTGTGGATACAAAACTTTCAGTAAATAACTTTTTATTTTTAAGCTCTCAGATGCAAAACCAAAGATTTCTACAACAACAATATCACCGTTCTGTTTGTGAATAAATGGTTGTTACGTTCTCTCCACAACTCGTATATCACCTCGTGGACAAGAATTCTGCCAATAATATTCCTTCTGTCATCGTCGTCAACCAGAACAGTAGCTAACCAAGCCTGAATAGCAGACAGGTTCGGAGGGGGGTTTCGCCAAACTCTCCTTGCCCATCGTAACCACACCTCCGACTGAATGGACAGCAGAAAAATGAATGCTCGTGTGATTTCTCCTTGCCATTGCAGAGAACACAAGTTGTAATCTGCACAATATTCCATCGAAGTAAACGATCTCTAGTCGGCAGCCTTCCCTGGATCATCATCCAATGTATGAATGCGTTTCTGGGCATCGCCTGCTTGAACCACACCATGGGATCCACTCCACCTAGGCATTTGAAAAGCAGAAAACACTAAATTTATGTAAATATGATAAATAAATAAAAAAACTCTCTCATGATACTTTTGTTTGTCTAATTGATTTTATATCTTATGTATTGAATATGACATAATTTAAAAAATAGACCGAAGACAAATTTCCTCTTATATTTTGTATTGATTTACAAAAAATATAAATTTTATATAAGTTTGTACAATATGATACTAAAACGAACCAAACGGACTTTACAAACACAGTATGTAGCATGGATACATATACATATTTCAAATCATGTAACGGTGTTAATTTTACCGAAAGAGGTCGATCTAGAAGGAGCGTACGGACTCGTGGCGCCTAAGAAGATACCCCTTCAACTCGTCCCGGTCTCGACGCCATTGACTTAAACCCATGGTAATTAAAGCCGTTCTCATTGTTCAGGGTCTATATATAATGTTTAAACAAGTGAATATCAAGTGTGTATGTGTTCGTATGGTAATTCTCGCGTTAGAGATGTTATTATATATAGGTAAAAAACCCTCAAAATTAGAGATGTTATTATATATAGGTAAAAAACCCTCAAAATTCCTCAACTTGTAATTTGGTATAATATAAATTCCTAAACTTGTAGAGGTGTCTATTAATTTCCGAACTTGCAAAATTGAACATGGTAATTACTGAACTTGTTAAACGGTTTCATAACTGTCATCAGTGTTAATTGGTCAAAAAAACGCGTTGACCTATCCGACGTGGCGCGTGACATGTCGAGCCAGCTCAGAAAATTTGTGCCACGTATGCAATTTTTCGGTTTTTCGAAAAATCGTGTTTAATCGACCTGATTGAACAGTAAACCGGGTTTACTGGAATCGGTTTAAACCGGATTTACTCGAACCGAATCAGAGGAAACTCCTCTTCCATATTGTCGTTTCAGATCTCACAAATCTGTCGCCTCCCAATCTCTCCGTTGACTCGCCGTATCCGGCCACTGCCTTGGGTTCGGATTCCTAACTTTGGTGTCAGATGACAATTGTTGAACTGTGTCGGAAACAAAGCTTGTACCTTTCTAAGATTTCATGTAATTAATCAGGAAAAACTGATCGATAATTAATTACATATGCCACCTAGGTTCATCGCTTATATGGGTATGCCCTTGCGTGCCATTTTGAATTCAAAGCAAAGACCATATGGATTAAAAAAAAAAAGGGAATCCCGAAATATAATATCTTTGCAGTGAAGTCCACCGCTACTATTGAAACGATCGATTTCGGTTTTTGGTTAACGATCTGATTTTTGGATCGTTTATATTTTTACGATTTCATAATAATAAGATAATTATTGGTGTTCCAATTTGTATACGAATTATAATTGAGGATGCTCGATAAGATAACCAACGGTTCTAATCGGTTTATGACAAATTTTCATTTTCTATCTATCTATCTATCTATCTATAGAAATTTGAAAAACGTATCCAACATCTACGCAAATTCGATGATAGAAACTGTAGTAAGTTACTTTTATAATATACCTAAAGAGACCTATCGGGTGTGTTAATTATACTCCCTCTGTTTAATTTTAGATGTTTCAATTTTTTGTTTTAAAATGAATGGCGTTTTATTGTTTTCCATGTATGTATTTGTTGTATTTGTTTCCAACATTACCCTTAAAATGAATAACAATATCCAATCATTAATTAGAGAACTGATTAAATAAAGGTATTTTAGATACAATATTTTTTCCTTAGCATAACGTCAAAACATGTGATGGTAGTGTGGTCCACCTAAAAATCTTGGATTTGTTTTAATAATCGTTAAGACTAATATAAGAAAGAGACATCGGGTTCCATTATTCCGCCAATTAGCAAAGTCTCGTGTTCTAATTCTATTTGTTATATGAGATCATGTGTTATTAATTTCTTCCTCTGTAATATTCTTTTTTTTTTTTGTTCTTCGGTGAAACGCAACTTTTAATTTATTTTTGCGGAATTGCCAGCTTCATGACTTTGAATTATGTAGAACTACGGAAAGTTATTTTTACGAAGAGTTATATTTATGTTGTCGGTGTATATATATATTTGATAAAAATCTAAATACGATTTTATTTATATATATATTTGAAAGTATTTAAGATTATAGTTAGTAATCAATATATTATTTTAATACTTCATAGAATTTTCTTTATGAATATTTGAGTGAAGAAAATAGAGGTGTACAAGACAACTGATTCACGCGATTGACTGATTCTATTTCTGCCGTCTTTTGTAGAATTTTATTTATTTATTTTTTGTAATATTTTCAGCCGATCTAACCGCAACGAATCAGTCTACATAAATACTTGTGCAATTAAATCTTTAATATGCTTCATGTGCATGTAATGATATAAATCAGAAACATGCCTCTTATTATGGAGTTGGTGATCGCATTTCCAAAAGGTTAAAAAGAAAATAAACGAGGTTGACGAGGAGAACAAACCCTAATAATATGATACCGTATAGTAGTGCGAAATAGGGAATCAGTTTCAAGGTTTGCATTTTTTGGTAAATAAATGAAGTTGAATATATTTTCCATTTCAGTGCATATAACAAAATATGAAATACAATCTACTAAACTTATCTTATTCTTAGGGGCCCACGTTAATTCACACTTGCGAAATTCCTTTATAAATGAACGTTGTCTGCTCGCAAAGCTTACACATTCACAAAATCTATCTCTTCTCTCTCTCTCTCTCTCTCTCTCTCTCTCTCCGAAGAGTGGAAACAGAAGTGAAAGGAATATAAGCGGCTGCTTCATGGGTCATAAAAAAAAGCTAAGGTAAATATTATGTTCTTTTTTTTTTCTTCTTTTTTTGTC
>NW_010968505.1:1729603-1747364 GCF_000463585.1 Tarenaya hassleriana | reverse complement strand
CTCTCTCTCTCTCTCTCTCTCTCTCTCTCTCTCTCTCTCTCTCTCTCTCTCTCCCACACAAAAATTGGTACAAAAAAAAATATAAAGCGTGTTAGGTAATTTTTCTCTCTCTCTCTTGATCCTTCAGTTTAATTGATAGCTATCTTTGATTTTAATGTTAAAAAAAAAATTTTAACCGAGAGGTTAACTTAGACCTTCGGCCTAAACTACATCCCATCAGGTTCTGGAAATAGTTTTTAGAGTAAGGGTTTAGAGAGTAACAAGCTATCCCTCTCTTCCCATCGGCTGGTTTCGAACCGGCGATCGGGGACAAAAAAAAACTGTGATATTTCTATTCCTTTTTGGGTTGTTGTTTCTACAAAAATCATGGATTTATATCATAGTTTTGAGGACTTGTCTGTATGAGCGGATAGGCGATATAATATAGAAAAGTATTTCAAAATAACAAAATTTTTTATATTATTATCGAAACTAACAATTTAAGAGAAATTTTATCGAATACAATAAAGTTTGATGACAAAAATATATTTTTAACCATATGTTAGGGTTCCAGATTGTAATATTAAAATATAATGTTTTAAAATTTAAACTATCAATATCATTTTTTATTCTAAAATTAAAATTTGTTAGTTGCAATTAATAGAAATTTATCTCAATTATAATGAATTAAGCTATGATCTATTGTTTAGATTTCTGGTCAATATACAGTAAGGCTAGTTCTAAATTTCCTGAATATTTTATCATTTGAACTAATGTTTGTAAGTGTTTTTTCATGTCTAGAGATTGCGAGTCGAACCATCCCTTTGTGGACATGTTTTGTCAGTCGTCGTCGTCGTCGTCGTCGTCGTCGTCGCTGTTAGCACAATTCCTTTCATTCTTTCTGTTATTTGATTTGTTAGGAAGTTTGTTATTTTATTGCTGTATATAAGCACATGTACAGACACGTTTTACAGATAGAAAAATACAATTGAAATTTTCCCATTTCTCTCTCATCTCCTCGCTCCCTTTTCTTCTTTTCTGGGTTTCGTACAGCTCTGCTGATATGGTATCAGAGCAGAAATCAGCTTTCGTTGGTGATTTTTTCTGATTTCGCTTGTTTTCTTTTGGGATTTCCTTACTTTGACTAGTCTTCTTTCCTATTTCTGAGATTTCTTCATTTTCTGGGAAAATGACTGACGAATTCGTGACTCATGTCCCGGTTCCGATTCAGCCTGATCTAGCTCCTGATTCTTATATCAGTCCCTATTATTTGGGTCCTTCTGATCAGACGAATTTGGTTTTGGTTTCTCGTCCGCTCACTGGTACTACCGATTTTAATTCCTGGCATATCTCCATGACTATGGCGCTTGAATGTCGAAATAAGCTCGGTTTTGTTGACGGTACTCTTCCTAAACCTCTCGATTCTGATCCTGAGTTGATTCTTTGGTCTCGTGCAAACATCATGGTTTGTGCTTGGATCATGAATTCTGTCTCCGCTGAGATTCATTCTCAGCTTCTCTATGCGAAGACTGCTTTGCAAATGTGGAATATGTTGTTGAATTGTTTCCAGCAACAGCATGCTCCTCGCCGTTTCAGCCTTAAACGGCGCCTCTACTCCCTCCAGCAAGGCTCGCTGGATGTCACTACTTTTTTCAACAGGCTTTGTGCTCTGTGGGAAGAACGTAAATCTCTTCATTCTTCACCTTATTGTGAGTATGGTAAATGCACCTGCAATGTTGATAAACGATGGAATGATATGTTTGAGGAGGAGTTTGTTATGGATTTTCTTTTTGGTCTCAATGATTCTTATGAGAATATCATTGATCAGATCTTATTGATTGATCCTTTGCCTGATCTTCAGAATGCTTTTCATCTGGTGAATCAACATGAGCACCAACGTTGGATCAAAGCTCTTCCTCCTACTGATATTCCAGTATTTTAGGTTTCTGCTCAATCCTCTAAGTCGTCTGATGTGGTTGCTACTATTTCTGGAAATCAGTTCAGGCCTAAGCAAAAGCCTCTCTGTACTCACTGCGGTATGTATGGTCATACTGTCAATAAGTGTTACAAATTACATGGCTATCCTCCTGGATATCGCCGCAATCAGAGAATTTCAGACACCAAGACGATCTCTGTTAGCCCGAGGCCTCCTCCCAGCAAGAGCATTGTTGCTGCTGTTCGAACCGACTCAGGTCTGCATAATTCTAACAATTCATTTTCTGAAAATGATTTGTTCTCTCCTCAGCAGTTACAAAAACTATACCATATGCTTGGAGAACGTTTGAACATGAATTCAGCTCCCTCAGTCTCGGCATCTGGTGCTCCTGATAAGTCTGGTATTTCTCATATCATTTCTTCGTTGATTGTGGATTCTGAAGTAGTTTTATCTACATCATTTCCTGACAGATTTTGGATTGTTGATTCTGGTGCATCCATTCATGTTTGCTCTGATTTGAGTCTCCTTACTGATGTTAAATCCATTCCAGCAACTTCTGTTACCTTGCCCAATGGTCATTGTTTAAACATCACTGTTTCTGGAATTGTCATCATTAATCCTTTTTTATCTCTTCATAATGTTCTTTTTATACCTTCTTTTCGTTTTAATCTTGTCAGTCTCACTTCCCTTCTTCGGATCAGTGATTTCTCATTTCATTTTAATTCTCTTTCATGTTTCATCCAGGATCATACTCGAAGTTACATGATTGGGAAGGCTAGTCTTCATCACAATCTATACCTCTTGGATACTAGCTTCAAGCCTTTTTCAATTTCAGATACTTCACATCATGTTTCTTCTGTTTCTTTTTCTTGTAATGCCATTGTTGTAGATGCTCATCTTTGGCATCAACGCCTTGGACATCCTTCTAATATGAAAATTAAGATGTTATCCCCTATTCTTGATCTCTCTCGTAAAGATTTTTCTGTTTCTCATTGCAAAGTTTGCCATCTTGCGAAACAGAAACGTCTACCTTTTGAGTCTCATAATCATCTCTCTCCTAATCATTTTGATCTTATTCACATGGACATTTGGGGTCCTTTTCCCATTGTTTCTGTGGAAGAATATCGTTTTTTCTTTACTCTTGTCGATGATGCTTCTCGAGCAACCTGGGTTTACATGCTCAAACGTAAAAGTGATGTTCTCACTATCTTTCCTGAGTTTGTTGCTATGATTAAGTGTCAGTTTGGAACTCAAATCAAAGCAATCCGTAGTGATAATGCATCTGAATTGGCCTTCACAAAATTCTGTCAATAACATGGCATGAAACATTTTTTCTCGTGTGCCTACACCCCGCAGCAGAACTCTGTCGTTGAAAGGAAGCATCAACATCTATTGAATGTTGCAAGGGCTTTATTATTTCAGTCCAATCTTCCATTGCAGTTTTGGTCTGATTGTATTCGTACAGCAGTTTATCTGGTGAATAGGACGCCCTCGCCTCTCTTGCAACATCGCAGTCCTTTTGAGGTACTTATGTGTAAACAACCGACTTATGATCATTTGCGAGCTTTTGGGTGCTTGTGCTATAGCTTAACCTTTGCTCATGAGCGTCACAAGTTTAGCCCGCAATCTAATGCTGCTGTGTTCATTGGCTATCCTGATGGTTATAAGGGGTATAAGCTTTTAGACCTTGACAGCAACAGAGTCTATATCTCTCGGAATGTAGAATTCCATGAGGATATTTTTCCCTTGGTATCAAATCTTTTACCCTCTGATTCTTTTCTTGACTTTATTTTTCCTCGAGCTATTATACCTTTACCCTTTTTTGACACTGTTCCTGCTGTTTCTCCTTCCCAGAATACCACTTCTCCTGCAGATTCGGCCACTTCTTCAGATTTATCTGCATCTGAGGTTTTTGTCGATTCTACAGGGCCCCTTACCCCTAGCCCTGTTATTTCTGATAATAGACCACATCGAAATAAACATTCCCCTTCCTACTTAAAGGACTATCACTGTTATTTCACTACACACCAAACCCTTTCTTCTTCTTCTTCCTCACCCGAGCCATTATATCCATTGTCATTTGTTTTGTCTTATGACAAGTTAACCCCTTTATACAAGAAGTTCATTTTTCAGCTTAGCCAAGACACAGAGCCTCGAACCTTTAAACAGGCTGTGAAATCTGATAATTGGATTCAGGCGATGGATGTTGAGTTGTCGGCCTTGCATGCCAATGGTACTTGGTCTGTTGTTAGTTTGTCTGCTGATAAACGCACTGTCGGATGCAAATGGGTGTATCGAATCAAAAGAAATTCTGATGGCAGCATTGATAAATACAAAGCCAGATTGGTTGCGAAAGGATTTACCCAACAAGAAGGAGTTGACTTCATTGATACATTTTCTCCGGTTGCCAAGCTTGTTACGGTTAAATTGCTGCTTGCTCTTGCTGCAACTCAGAATTGGAAATTATCTCAGTTGGATGTCACTAATGCTTTCCTACATGGGGAGCTTGATGAGGAGATTTACATGGATCTTCCTCCTGGGTATACTTCTGCTGACCCTCTTCCTGTTAATCTTGTCTGTAAACTTCACAAAAGTTTATATGGATTACGTCAAGCTTCGAGGCAATGGTACACCAAGTTCAGTTCCGTTTTGATTCGAGCTGGCTATCGGCAGTCACAATCAGACAATACTCTTTTCATTAAGAAAACTGGATCTGTTTTTGTGGCTCTCCTAGTCTATGTGGATGATATCATCATTGCTGGGAACAATGATGATGCCATTCTTCATCTTAAAACTATGCTTCGTGATCATTTTCACATCAAAGACTTGGGTGTTTTGCAGTATTTCTTGGGCTTAGAGATAGCTCGGAATCCATCGGGCATCTCCATTTTCTCAACGGAAATATTGTTTGGAGCTTCTTGAAGATACAGGTTTACTTGCCACTAAGCTTGTTTCTGTTCCCTTAGATCCTAATTTACACCTGTCACAGGATTCTGGTCAGCCTTTGGAAGATTCAACCTCATATCGAGCTCTTGTTGGACGTCTTCTGTATTTAACTATCACTAGACCAGATATTACCTTTGCAGTTCATAAGTTGACTCAGTTCATGTCACGTCCAACTGATTTGCACATGAAAACGGCACTTCGGGTGATCAAGTACTTAAAGAATAACCCCGGTCAAGGGTTGTTCTATTCGGTTGCCTCTGATTTACACTTAAAGGCATTCGTTGACGCTGATTGGGCCACATGTTCGGATTCTCGACGCTCAGTTTCTGGATTTTGCGTCTTTCTTGGCTCTTCGCTCATTTCATGGAAGGCTAAGAAGCAAAGTGTGGTTTCTCGCAGCAGCACCGAAGCTGAATACCGGGCTTTAGCAAACACAGCCTGTGAGTTAGTTTGGATTGATAATTTGCTGCAAGATTTTCAGCTGGAATATGTCACCCCTGCGAATTTGTATTGCGACAACAAGTCAGCCCTGCATTTGGCATCAAACCAAGCCTTTCATGAGCGCTCTAAACATATAGAGATTGATTGTCATCTTGTCCGTGACAAGATTCGGCAGGGTTTTCTTCGCACTATGCATGTTACAACAGGAAATCAGCTGGCTGATGTCTTTACCAAGGCTCTTCGACCTGCTGTCTTCCATTATTTGCTGCAGCGTTTTCATCTTTCAAGTCTGTTTCTTCCGAATCAGACTTGAGGAGGACATATTACATATATTGTAACGATTCTGTTAGCACAATTCCTTTCATTCTTTCTGTTATTTGATTTGTTAGGAAGTTTGTTATTTTATTGCTGTATATAAGCACATGTACAGACACGTTTTACAGATAGAAAAATACAATTGAAATTTTCCCATTTCTCTCTCATCTCCTCGCTCCCTTTTCTTCTTTTCTGGGTTTCGTTCCCTACAAGTCCCTTTAGTTAACAACCATCTTAACCGGGATTCTTGCATTCACTCGTTTATCAGACACGAGATAACAGTCACAGAGAAGGATCAATAAAAACAAGATGTTTATGACATGAAAGAGGAATGTAGAAAAGTACCGCATCACTCTGCTCTGGGACGAGTGGAGGCTCGAGATTTGGAGGTCTTAAGATCAATTCGACCAGGTCCAGAACATGTGTATCGGCGCATCGCAAGCTTCTCTTGCTCACGTTATCTCTAACTAGATCCAGAAGATCTGGTCTGTCTTAGATGATATAGAGAAAAAAGGAGATTAGTTCAAGTGAAATGGGTCTGTCAGCCAGTCCAGCAACCATGGGTAGTTCCTAAAAGCATTCCCAAACCACTACCTACATATCACCTAAATGCCCTGTAATGTTTATTGCCCTATCAATACCTGCATCTAGGACACTCCTCTCGAGATGTTCCCCAAAACCAGAAACCAAAGGAAATGAGCAGATTGCATTTGCCCTCTTGAAGGCCATCAAAATGATATAATACTCAAATCATTATGGATAATGGTTATTTGCCAATGAAAAATGCAAGCACCCAACGTGGTAAAGCAACACGGAATTAGAGTATTTACTATCTTATCCAGCCAGAACAGGATCCTGTACCAAATTGCAGACCTCATTAAGAATTGACAATGTATCTCGCGTGCTGCATGTTATCATGAATCGAACAACAATATTGTCTACTATCTCCAAACATATGCTTGTTGTGTTGGCGAATTTGGAAATCGATTTTGGCAACTGAAATGACATTTGCATCTATACCAGGCAGTGACTCAACAGGGAAAAACACCTGTAAGCCCATATACTAATGAGAATGATTTACAAACTAAAATTACCTGATCCGCAGGTGATGATAACAATGCTAAAATCGAGCTAGAACTTGGAAAACATTATTCTCCAGATCTGTTTTGTCGAGACCTAAGACAACATTCTTATACAAGAATCAACGAATTCAAGGAATTGACAAGTTCTATTACCAAGCTCTCCAACTCAGGAACATCTCCAGGATCAAGAATTCAACATAATACAATTCAAGTGAAAATGGAACAAGAATTCAAGTTCCCAAACGCAAAATTCTTCAGGGGAAAGAATACAATTCTAGTTTGTTAGAATTTAACCTTCGAAACAATGACACCAAACAAAAGGAACAGAAACCAATGGTTTCACTTGATTGCTTCCTAATCTTCTCCGTCAATGCAATATGTCTGAGAGAAATCTCTCTGAATCCTCTACATCCATTGATTAAACAAAGACTCCTATCGAAAACATTTCTCAATATATTAGAACATCCACCTAATAGAAATCGTGGGAAAACAACCAAAAGACAACTCTAGCACCTACAAAATCTACATCTCCGATTTCATGCCTGAATAACTGTGAAATCACATAATTGTACTCAACGAATTACGATGAGTATCTCATTACCCTCGAAGCATATGGAAACTTTCCCGGGAAACAAACGGAAAATAGTGGAAGCTGAAGCTCTGAGGAGGAGAAGCTTACGGTAGATGACAAGGTTATGAGGTCTCAGATCCGTAACACGACGGGGCAGTAATAGCAGCAGCAGCAGTACTGGAGCTCTTCCCAATAAATCGCTCCTGATGACACGATTCATTATCCGCTTCTGTCTTTGGAATCGGCTCCTTAATCTCTTGTTCCACCTCATGTACTCGATCCTCTACAATTTGCGGCTCTGGATTGCAACTGGCACTCGGATTTGTGTCGCGAACACCTTGCGATCTCTCCTGGCTGGTTATCGGTGGCGGAATCGTCTCAGGACCAGCTCCTTGACGATTCTGGATCCCATCGACCATTCGACACAGTTTCTCCAACATTTTCCCCATCGAATCGATTTTCGAACATTGTTTTTGCAGCTCATCCATTTTCGAACATTGTTTTTGCAGCTCATCCATTTTCGCACACTGCTTCTGTAGATCTGCCATTGTTTCTTCGATTTTCTCGCATCTGTCATGGACCGTATCCTCCAATTGCTCCCAACGTTGCGTGTTGCTCTTCGTCATGGCTCAGACTTGCTCTGATACCAATCTGTTAAGGTTCAAGTGGCTGGATCCTCCTCAAGAAGAACTGACCAGCTTTATTGATCACCAAAACAAGGTACAAACTGGATGACTTTGATTTGAGAGAGGTCCCCACTCTCTTCCCTTTACAAGTTTCCTGCAGAATCTCGCTAACCCTCCTCCATCAATTCTACTTCTATTTATACAATCCCCTCCTAACAGAAACTCTAACTACTAACCAATATAACGAACTACAAACAATCTATACAGCTGTCAACAACTATACTAACTACCAACAACACATAACAACCAATAGGTGCGTACCTTTGCCTGTAGAGCCCTCCTGTTGACTTCCTCTTGTTGACTCAATCCCTTCCTCCTGCTTCTGCTTCTTCAGCCTTGTTCCCTTCTGCTCCTTGCACCTTCTTCTGCCCACTCCTGCCTCTAACATACACCCTGTAGTATCTATCAATCTTCCTACCGGTGGCGACGCCATGGCTGCAGCTGCTCTAGCTTTCGCGCTAATCAAGGGAGAATACAGTGTAGAAATTAACAAAAAATATTCAATGTCTGTTTGGTTCGAACAACAAACAGTTTGTTACTGGCTTTATAAAACGACATGACATGCTGAGAGCAAAAATATCTGGATGTTTGGTTAACTCAATAGCTCGATCCCACCTTGTAATAACTTATCATTTGTAAGAATAAGTTAAGATCTGTACCCAAACACCACGCCTCCACCTTCTGCTTTATTTCCGCTCGGTCCTGCTTCTGCAGATCCCCGTGCTCTCACCCTCACCGTAAGCTCCTCCCTGGTTCCGTCGTCCTCCGATCACCACCATGGAACCCGACGTGAGTATCGAAACCTCGTCGATGATCCGGATCGCCGTACTTCCGATCGGAACAATCCCGCCGGCTATTCTCCGGGAGTACCACTCGATACTCCTCCGTCATCACACGATCCCTCTCTCCGCCATCAGCTCCTTCTACACCGAGCACCAGAAATCTCCGTTCACAAACCAGCCATGGGATTCTGGCTCGCTCCGGTTCAAGTTCGTGCTCGGCGGCGCTCCCCCGAGTCCCTGGGAGGATTTCCAGTCTCACCGGAAGATCCTCGCCGTGATCGGGCTTTGCCACTGTCCTTCGTCTCCCGATCTTGCTGCAGTTATCGAACAGTTCAATGTTGCGTGTAAGAGCTACTCCTCGGCTCTTGTCCGGCGTTGCTTCGCGTTTTGCCCCGGCGATTCCCAAGTGGGTATCTTTAGTTTCTGCATTACGATTGATTGGTTAGTTCATCCTAGTTCGAAATGGACTGAGCAAACTAGAATGTGCACGAAAATATGAAACTGATCTTTATACATCACCTTGTATGGTTTCCGGATCGGCAGTTCGAGTAATTGATATGATGATGGTTCTGATAAGTAATCTAACAGATTTGCTTTTAGGGTGTCAAGTGCTTCACCGACAGAGTTATGTCATGTTCATGGTTGTCGTTGCTATTCCAACGTTGGTCCTGATCTATGTGGTATTTGATTGATGAATTAATCTTAAATGTACTCTTTCGCAGCTCGAAGATGGAGACAAGAAAGGCGACAATTTGATACTGTTTCCTCCAGCTGACAGGCGAACGCAGGAATTTCATTTGCAAACAATGATGCAAGACATTGCTGCATCGCTGTTAATGGAATTCGAGAAATGGGTTCTTCAGGCAGAATCTTCAGGCACAATTTTGAAGACACCTTTAGATTCTCAAGCGAGTCTCAACTCAGAGGAGGTTTATATTTAGGTGTCCTATAAAGTTCAATTACATTTCAATATTTCCTATGGTGGCTCATGTATGGGTTACTATAATCTTCAAGGCTCATTAGTTTGGTTTAATGCAGGTTATCAAGGCCAAAAAGCGAAGGCTGGGACGTGCTCAGAAGACTATAGGGGATTATTGCTTGTTGGCTGGTTCACCTGTCGATGCCAATGCCCATTATTCTACTGCACTAGAACTGGCCAGATTGACAGCAGATTACTTCTGGTATGCCGGTGCCTTGGAAGGCAGTGTTTGCGCCTTACTGGTACGTTTTTTTTCTTTTGTTTTTGGCCTAAGCAAAGATTATTTGAGCTTGAATTTTCTGCAGGATTATATGGCACAACAAATTTGAAATTGAATGTTAATTAGCTTAGCTGCTATGAATGTAAATGTTTATGTGCACAATCATCTAATTTTTCTGTCTTTGTCGTATTAGGTTGATAGGATGGATCAACGGAATGCGGCTTTAGAGGATGAAGTTAGATACCGGTACACCAATGTTATCTTACATTACAGAAAGTCATTCATTCAAGAAATTGCTCAGAGGTACCTCAATGCATATTTAGTTGTTTGGTGCTTCTTCCTTTAACGTTTCTGCATTTACCAATTAGTTTTTTTTTTTCAAATTTGCAGAGTTTCCCCTTTAAGCTTCGAACTCGAAGCCACCATTAAATTGGCCAGGTTCCTTTGTAGGTATTATTCTGTTCTTGGTTCTCCTATTTAGTTTTTTATTCCAGAAACGTATGGTGGGGTTTCTTGATCTGTTGGATTTATTGTCTGTTGAAAATACTTTAGTCTTATATTACTATTATAGAGCTAAGAGTTGGATGTCGAAATGGCCATAAGGTATATTGCTAACTGAATCTTGATTAGACTTTTAGACTTTCAGGATAAGTAGTTTGATATATTTATAATTTCTACTTTTTCTTCTTGACTCATAACTTTATGTTCTTGAGACTGGGTAGATTTTTCTAGTCGTTGGTCCTGAAAAAGGATGTCCTTAAATTTAAGAAGTCCCAAGGTTCAAAAGAGACTGTATTTTGTTCGCCTTTTGCATATGATGCATAAAATAGACTGTATTAGCTCATAGGAAAATTTATTAGCTATTATATTCTGTAGCCACTAAAAGATTTGATTTATACTACCACGTTGTTTGTTGGCTTTGGTGATTTGTCCTAGAAGGCCGTTGGCGTTTGAACGTGAAAAAAGATCTTTGGAATGTTTTGAGAGTGGTGATTGTTTACCTTCATTCAATTCTAAATATGTAGATTGGCTTAAGGTCAACGGGTTGCGTTGCCTTTTACTTTTAGTCTTAAATCTGGCTGACCCTTAACTTGGGCAGTTTGTTCTTTTTTCTGCTTTCTGGTTTGATCCGCATTATTTCTTGGGTTATGTCACTTTTGATATGATCTCTTGGTATTGTCTTACATTGGCATTTTTGTGGCTCATACAGGAGAGAGCTGGCTAAGGAAGTAGGAGAGTTACTAACAAATGCTGCGGATGGCGCAAAGTCTTTAATTGATGCCAGTGACAGGCTCATATTATATGTTGAAGTAGCCCGTTTATTTGGAGCACTTGGTTATCAACGGAAAGCAGCCTTCTTCTGTAGGCAGGTAGCTCAGTTGTATCTGCAACAAGATAACCGATTGGCTGCTATCAGTGCTTTGCAAGTTCTGGCCATGACAACCAATGCATACAGAATTCAAAGTAGAGCATCCGTGTCCAAAGTTTCTGTTACCAATGTAAGTACTTGTGAATATATTGTCGTTTATATCATTACAAATCATTGTCTTTGTTGTTAATGATTTTCATGATTGATTTAATTGTTGAAGCATTCTGTTACCCCCTTTTCTTTGACAAAAGGAAGCTGGATCCCGTCAAGCTGATGCGGGAAAGATGCATCATCACTCCATCATTTCCCTGTTCGAGTCTCAGTGGAGCACTTTGCAGATGGTTGTGCTGAGGGAAATACTCCTATCTGCTGTTCGTGCTGGGGATCCTCTTGCTGCTTGGAGTGCTGCAGCGAGGCTTCTGAGATGGCATTATCCCCTAATTACACCTTTTGGTCAAAATGGACTTGCCAGTTCCCTTGCAAATTCTGCGGGTAGATTGCCTTCAGGAACTCGCTGTGCTGACCCTGCCTTACCTTTCATAAGGTTTGTTCCTTAACGATTTACAATGTCCATTTCATTAATGATTTGCCTTCTGCACTCTCTTACTCTCACAATACTATCTATCTTCATTATGTCAATCCAAAGCTTACTCTGAGACACATGCTTGGACCCGTAATCCCGACCCCTCATCCAACTTTACAAGTTGTGTTTAGTTTCTTCTGTATCTCGAAATGTCCAAGTGTGCTTATTAGCTGCCTCTGGCAAGGATTCGAAAGTTTTGAAAGTATAGGGTATCTGTTTCATTTCAGGCTACATTCTTTCCCTCTCGTTTCCTCCCAAATGGACATTGTAAAAAGGAATCCAGCAAGGGAAGACTGGTGGGCAGGGTCAGCGCCTTCAGGGCCATTTATCTATACTCCTTTTAGCAAAGGAGAGGCGAACGATAGTAGCAAGCAGGACCTGATTTGGGTGGTTGGTGAACCAGTTCAAGTCTTAGTGGAGTTGGCAAATCCATGTTGTTTCGATTTAAGGGTTGACAGTATATATCTCTCAGCCAATTCAGGAAATTTTGATGCATTTCCTGTCAGTGTAGACCTCCCACCTAACTCTGCAAAGGTCATCACCTTGTCTGGTATCCCAACTGAAGTGGGGCCAGTAAGAATTCCGGGCTGCATCGTTCATTGTTTCGGTGTGATAACTGAACATTTTTTCAAGGATGTCAACAATCTGCTCCTCGGAGCAGTGCAGGGCCTTGTATTTTCAGACCCTTTCAGATCCTGCGGATCTGCAAAGCTACGGCATGTAACTGTTCCGAATATATCAGTCGTACCGCCACTGCCACTGCTAGTGGCTAATGTTGTGGGTGGAGATGGTGCAACTATTCTGTATGAAGGTGAAATCCGTGAGGTACAGATAAGATTTGCAAATGCCGGCACAGTTCCAATAGAGCAGGCACATGTCTCACTCTCAGGGAAGAATCAGGACGCTGTTACCTCTATAGCATATGAAGCTTTACAATCTGCTCTTCCTTTGAAACCTGGAGCAGAAGCCACTGTGCCGGTGACTCTAAAAGCTTGGCAGCTGGGACCAATGGATTCTGGAAACACTACTGTCGCTGGCAGGACTGCCGCAGGTAACACAGGGAGAAATGCAAAAGACGGGATCAGCCCGTCATTACTCATCCATTACGCAGGTACTCTTCTCTTCACTGGCTTGTGTTTTGTGGTGTATCTTACTAAATTTTTTTTTTTTGCACTGCTTTCACATTTCCTAATAGCTTTTTCTTTTCATTCTTGTGGCAGGGCCATTATCTAACAACGGGGATCCCCAGGCAAAAGAATCTGTCATGCCACCTGGCAGACGCCTCGTTGTTCCCTTGCAAATCTGTGTGTTGCAGAGTTTATCTTTTGTCAAAGCTCGTTTGCTTTCAATGGAAATTCCTGCACATGTGGGTGAAAACCTCCCGAATGAGACGATTGAGACAGAGAGCAAGACAGACAGATTAGTGAAGATCAATCCCTTCAGGGGAAGCTGGGGACTGCGGTTTCTTGAACTCGAGTTATCTAACCCAACTGATGTTGTATTCGAAATCTGCGTCTCTGTCCAGCTGGAAAATCCGACAAAGGACGATGAATCTCCAACTGTCCAGGGTTCTCCAGAGTACAAGTACCCAAAAACAAGAATTGATCGGGACTGCTCTGCCAGGGTACTGATTCCATTAGAGCATTTTAAGTTACCAGTTCTCGACGGTTCATTCTTCACGAAGGATTCCCAGTCCGACAGGAGTGGTAGCAGCAGTACAAGCGGTAGAACCCCGAGCTTCTCAGAGAAGAACACGAAGGCTGAGATAAATGCATTGATCAAGAATCTCATTTCAAAGATAAAGGTCCGATGGCAGTCGGGGAGGAACAGTTCGGGAGAATTGAACATCAAGGATGCAATCCAAGCAGCCCTTCAGACGTCTGTGATGGATGTTCTACTTCCTGATCCACTAACGTTTGGTTTTAGACTGGTAAGACACGGTTCTGGGAGACAGCCCGAGTCCCTGGCATCCAAAGGGTCGGTCTCGGCACTTGAAATGACTCCAATGGAGGTTCTGGTCCGAAATAACACAAGCGAAGCAATCAAGCTGAGTCTCAGTGTTACATGCAGAGATGTAGCGGGACAGAACTGCGTTGAAGGGGCTGATGCCACTGTTCTTTGGGCTGGTAAATATTTCATTCTTCTCTTTTCTTTTCTTTTTTTCCAAATTCAAATCATCAACCCTTTTGGCCAAGCAATCATTCCATCTAGTCCTTGAACATTGAGATCTTTGCCCTCGATTCCTCAGGTGCTCTGAGTGAGATCACGATGGAAGTTCCTCCACTGGAAGAGATAAGGCATGGTTTCTCGATGTATTTCCTAGTCCCGGGAGAGTACACGATGGTTGCAGCTGCCGTGATTGAGGACGCAAACAACGTCCTGAGAGCTCGGGCACGGACCGAATCTCCAGAAGAACCCATCTTTTGCCGTGGACCGCCCTTTCACGTATGCGTCACCGGTGGCTCCCTTTGATCCAATCGACAAAAAAAATAATCTGAGGTAACGTTGTCGTTTTTCTAATCACTCGGTTTTCTCTTTTGTGATTGTCGCTGTTATATTTCATTTCATATGGGGTTGAGTTTGTTGTATATTTCTGTCTGTCTTTGAGTTCAAAGTTCAGATTGTGGAAAAAGGATGACTGTTATGCATAAAACGTCTGCATTTCTCTATCAATCATATTTTCCATATTTATGGACTAACTGAAAATCGATTTAAATTATTATTATTATTATTAATCTCAATGCATTAGAAATATTTGAAATGAAATAGCTAGTATGCCATATCGTCTCTATAGAATCATTCCAATAATGCACCGTCATACCTTTTAATTATAGGGCTTTTACATCTTCCTTGAGCTAGATGTATCCATCTTACTTGAAACAAAATACTTGTAGGTGCTTCCCATATTAACCTCACATCTAAGTCTTGAATGCATGCAAATACGTTTTTATATCACAAAAAATCAATACACATTTCGACTCCCAATCGTCCCACGTTTCCAATCTTTCATCTATGCTAATCATACTTGCACATTATATTACCATATAGAAGAAGATTCAATCTCGAATTATCATATCGGATACCCAAAATCTCTGAAAAATCTCAACATTATCAATATGTTTGTATCTTATCTACTAGATGTTTTTGGGTGGAGGAGGGAGACTTGAGATTATGAAAGAGATGTAAAATGCACAACTAAAAGTGAGCAATGAGAATGAAAGAAGAGAAGAGTGGAGGAGTGGTCCAAGGAGAGATTTTTTAATAGAAAATGAAGGCTTTCTTTTTTTTTAATATTCCTCTTTATTTTTGGTGGTCCATTTCATACAAACAATGAAACAAAGCCTAATTTTGGGGTTTAATGACAACAAAGAGGGGCAGACAATGTCTCATGACTTGTCCTATTATATACATATATATATATATAATAGGTGTTTAATATGACTTGTCCTAATTTACCACTTGATGAAGAAGTGGTAAGAAACAATGGTGTCTTCAATTTACTATGCAGAATTTGTTTCACAAATAATTGATAGTAGGATTAATTATTCATTTGATTCGGGTTTAATTTTAGTTATCACATCATAAATTTTCCAATTGGAATCAGATTTCTTATACATAATTTCGGATCACAGTTTGCATAGAAACACGTGGGCTATTTATTTATTTTTTTAAATTCCCGTGGAACAACACGAAAGTATTCACCATGAAGATACATTCATAAAGACATTTCATCAAAGTGGATAACGCGAATCACGTCTTCTCTCCCTCTCTCTCTCTCTCTCTCTCACGTGGGTGTAACGAAATCAATCTTCACTTTCATTTTTACACACACACACACACATACACACATATATATATATATGTATATCAGTTCTTAGAACCGTAGCCTATCTGGCAAACGTCCGATTAGGTTCGTGTATGTAATCTCTCTATCTTTCTCTATATTTATACATGCATGTATATAATAGTGATCTTACTATGACCTATGCTCTTAGGCAATGGATCAACAAAGGGTGTGTTTTTATGTGTAGGTCAAAACTTCGAAACCTTGAAAATGGTTATTATTATTATTATCATTATTATCGTTTCAAATTATACCCCACAATTCAACCAAACTCATTGACATTTCTTTTGGGTACACTGTCGGCAAATTGATATATATATATATATATATATATATACACATAAACTCGTTAGAGATAATTAAACAAGAACTCCGATCGTTAAGATATGAGCCTTAATCAAATAATGGATATCGCCAAGTATTTCGTTAATAATTTTACAACGATGCCTACATATCTTGTCCTCCTAAAACCAAGATGTCATAAATAAAAATATGTGTACCAAAACTAAACAATATAAACGCACAACCGGCAAAATTAAAACATCATGCATGAAACATGGGAATAAATACACCGAAATATATAAAAATAAAAATATTGATCAAAGTCGTTTTCGTAGCATTTAACTGAAATCTAAAGCCTCTCCTTGTGGGGGGAATTTTCTTAGCACTGCAAAAATGTTATGAGGCATGCGCACACATCCTCCATGTTCCATCCTTTTCAACCCCGACGCCTTACGAAAAGGGTCCTATGTTTTCCTTTTCTATAATATTTATCATGTATATATATATATACACACATATATATATTTGTTTCGTTTCATGTTCACTCAGACCATATGGCAACAAAAAAAAAAAACTATGCTGCTTACTATTGAAACTTATACTTATTATAACTGTCATCATCCTCGTATTTGTTTGACTATCTTCCCCAAATTTAGCTTATTAGACCCACTATGAATATCAGCAAATTTTGTTTTAATATTGAATTATTTTTTTGGTATTCCGTAAAGAGTTAGTCCTGTATATTAATAATATATTATATAAAAAATACCCATCTTAGTTTTGTTTCTTAATCTTATAATTCTAATGATTCTTTACATATATCATATTCTATAACTTATATATATATGTATGTATACAAGTTATGGAAAACTTGCTATTTTTGTATGATAATCAAGACATGCAATTAATATATAACCAAAGTTTGATGTTGCTTTTATTTAATTTCCCAAGTTAAGGTATCGGATACATGCATTTGCACCATACATAGCATCTGTATTAATTGCTTTTAGGGAAGAAAAATAGTATGCTGGAGAAAACATATAAATTATATTTGTAGACCTAATTTAAAAAAAAAGGTAGAATAATGAGTGATTTCTTTTCTCTTCTGTTTTTTATCTCGTGAGAAATTCGTGCTTAGCGTTGAAATTTAGAATAAATATGAAAGTTTTACCTTGGTTAATTTTGTGTTCAATGTCTTTAGCCTTGATTACAAAGTCAAAGATCCATATATTATCATTATTCCATTTTGAGAAAAAGTTGCTGAAATTATTCTTTCTTCTTGTTGTTGTCCATATTTTCTAAATTTGGTTATAGATGAGACAAAAAAAAAAGTTTTGATTAGCCTAATAAATAATTAGCAATATTAATATTAATTAAAGGTTTAATTAAGGACAAAAAAATCAAAACGATAAGGGGGGGGGGGTCACACCTTGCCGTTTCAAAGGCCAGGCTCGTATAAAACGTGTGGGCCCAGAAGAGGCGGTTGAAATGGACGGCTGTGATTGGTTGATGTGATTGCTTTATCCAATCAGTGACATTTCCTGATTCCACACGAAACGTAGACCTCGTCACACAGGATTTTGTCCGACTATTTGATTTGATGTCTTGATGCCTCGATTCTTCGACACGTGTCCTGATTTCCATCACTCACCTCACTCTTTGGATATTTTGACGGATCCCAAGCTCTGGTCTTATTCTTCTCCCCCCACTCGCCCTCCCCTCGTGTGTTTCTCACGCTCTTCACTG
>NW_010968505.1:1724005-1729369 GCF_000463585.1 Tarenaya hassleriana | reverse complement strand
CGCTCTTCCCTGTTCCTTCTACTTTCACGGTGTGCTAACAAAATTACATCGCATATATTTTTTTTCCTTTTAATGAAATCGGATATGGAATATTAATTTGGATTATAATTAAGTATATGCGTTTAAAACTAAACGTGTATGAATCTTGAAATAAATAGAACATCGACATTTATATTACCAAAATCATTAGATTAGAATAATATTATTGACCTAATAATTTAAATTGTTGTTTCAATTTAAACTACATTTTTCGGGAATTATGTCCGTTAATAAATATTTGTAACAATCGAAAAAATATTTACATAAAAAGCAAAATAAAATGGAGATAATGCAAACAATAAATGAATACGGGGAAAAAAGGATAATGGACCACCAAATGTCACATTAAAGCAATGCATTTCTTGAAATGGAGAGAAAAGATGATTTCTCAAATATCACGCCATTTCTCCAAGGGCGTTACAAAAATAATATCTCCTTTTAAAATTTATTTTATTTAAAATATCATTAAATTATCGAAAACTTACTCGATCGGCGTACTATGTTTTGATTCTTTTAAAACTTTTTAATTATATCTCTTTTTTATAATTATATAGAGGTGAAATGATTATACATAACTAAAAGATATAAATTTAAATACTGAAAATAATCTTAAAATATATAACTTTTCATAAAAATTGAAGTATAAAAATTATTTTAAAAAGATAAATTTTCTAATCATTGTTTAATAACAATACATTGATGAAATTTTATAGATGTTAATAAATTCATCCATTTAACAATATATTTTTTTCATATGATAGTAGTTAATTAATTAAAAATGAAATTTATAATATTATAAAAAGTACTTTTGATTGATATAGCTACATTGGAGTGGCAAAAAGATCAAAGCCTCATTCTCTAATCTGAAGCCATTCGATAAATTTAAAGATTTAGGTTTGTAAATTTAAAGTGTGGTTATCTATGGATTGGGTTAGTCCAATCTATAAAAATTACGGCGTAAATCATATATATGTATACATATATTATTTATTATATATTTAAGTATATTTCAAATTTTAATAAAAAAATATTAGAAAAATTTATGTAATATAGAGAATTATAAAAAAATTGAAAAATATTTAATATTGAATAATTTTGGATGTATTTTAATAGACACTATATTATAATTATTTGAAATTAAAGACAAAATTATAATGTCTTTAATTTCAAATAATTATTCGGATAATAGAAAAATGTAATATCTAAATAAACTTTATTATCATATTAAATTTAGAGAATCCGATTTTTAATTTTCTTTAAATCAAGATATAGTATGAATGAATTTTGTTATCAATTTTTTGTTTTTTTTTTTGTAATGTCGGATATGTGTTAAAAATTTTATATTTTGGTAATCTTTAATTTTGTTACTGTTTATCATTTATAAATTTAAAATTTTTCGAATATTCAAGAAATTCAGCTCAAGCTCATATAGAAGCCCGTAAAACCATGTTTCGGACCAAAAATTTTATAACCGTATATGTTTTGGTTTGGGAAAAGCCGACCTGTAAAATTTGACACCCCTAAGCCGCATCCATGGTTATAGTTTTTTGCTGTTTAAATTACATTGAAATTGAGATTTAATATTAATTTACAAAGAAATTTCTGGAAATAGAGGGCCGGGTAGGTAGGGGACCATTAGGCAATAGGTGAACAGTCCTGCATTTAATCACCACGACGAGTGGTACCCACGCGCCTCTGTGGGTCCCATTTTTCTTATTTTATTTTTTTAGTTATATTATTGCGGGGGTTAAATCTGTCCTTTTGCTTTGATTAAGCCGGCGGCTGTCAGACTAAGTCAAAATTCTAGGATTGGTCCCCACATTTTTTTCCCTAATTTATTCTAATATGTAAAAAAAAACGTTTTATAATTTTTTTATTTAATCGGGGTTGCATCAATCCAAATGTACGGCTGGGATTCTCTTATCCCGAGCGAATGCCAATATGGGGACCACACTTTGTGGTCCAGAAGACGTCGTAGCGACGCGTGTTCTCTGGCCGCGAGTAACGACGTGATTTATGGTCCCCCTCCTCTGCTTTCTTTCCTTTCCCACTCTTATCGGTTCTTCCCGGTTAACTGTAACCGGTTATCTCCACCATAACCCGGATTCTTACTTTTATTTATACATAGTTACCGAAAAACCATAAATATTAATTATAAATCCAAATGTCGAGCGTATTTTCTTCCTTTAATTATAAATATACGTACATAATTTGTGTCTTCTTTGCGCAGGTCTTCTCTCTCTTGTCACTTTTTTTTTTTTTTTAAATATAGCATGTGTTTAATTGGTTGCAATCGGAAAATAGAGCGATGTAGGGGCGGATTTTGTTGGATTGAGGCGGTGACTTCGTCACGCTCCTTGGAGTGACGTGGAAAGCACGCTCCAAGCTTTACGGGGTTCCTACGTATCACGTCCCTTTTACCTTTTTTGGGGGGGTTTTTGCTAATTATATGTGATTTTGTTAATTTATACACGTCATAATCCATTCGGTATAACCCCAAATCATTAATTAAACCTAATTGTTTTTCACTTGTTAGGATAATATTCCGTTTAAATATTGGAAACCCATCCATAGTTCTATCCTTTGCATTTATAAATTTTGAAATTAATAACCACTGATCGTCCAACGAAATTAATTATCACTTGATAAAGATTTTTTTAGTTCTATGATCCGTTTCCTTTGCATATAATATGTGTTTATTTTCGTCATGGACCATATGTTCGCGCTCGATTGAAAGTTCCACACGTGTCTAAGGACAACCTTGGCTTTCCCTGAGTAAGTTTACGTGTAAGGTTTCTTTTTCGCACACTATATATATACATATCTATGCATGGGAAGGGGAATGAGTGTAAGGTGAGAGGAATGTTTTTTTTTTTTTTTTGGGGGGGGGGGGAGTAAGTAAGGTTTGGTTTTATATATAATTATATTCGAATAAATAAATAAACGGGTTTTATACAATGATTGGTCGACACTTTTGACGAGGGTTCTTTTTTATTAAATATTGTTGATAATACATGATCCAATTCCAATATATATACTTTTTTTTATATAAATTACATGTTATTATGCATGGTTTCACGTTGGTATAAGTATTAACAAGCGAATATATAAACAAATTAACATATATTTGGTCTTTTTACAAAGAATTTTAATTTCGTGAATCGAATGTTGTTTTCGTTATTTTATTTTTTATTTAATACGGAAATATATTAAAATAGTTTAAAAAACCATATATGTTGAATTCAAAACTTTTGCTAAAAATTAAAACCTAATATTTAAAAAAACATTATTAAAAATCCTATCTTTTTTCATTTGAACAGTACGGAGCCTCATATTTTTTTTAGTAAGATCTGATAAACGATCTAGGAAAAAAAACAACATTTTCTTATCATATTTTGCTCTTTTTTTCCAAGATATAATCGGTCCTATTTTGACATATATGACTTTTCAATACAGAGTGTCAAAAATATAATACGATTATAAAGAAAAAAAAACCCTCTCATTTCGCTTTCATTATTCTATCACTGTTCCCATAAGCATTTAGAATTTCAAATTGAAAAAAATTGATATCTTCTCAAAATTAGTAAAATGCCTTTGATATTTTTATATCAAATTGATAATAATAAATGCAAATATCATGCTAAATTCTAATCAAAATCTAAATAACAAAATTACATATATCTTAATTTTTGTATTCAACTAATTACTAATATACTAGCACTCAAATGTAAACCCATCGTACGGTAAAAAGTAAGGCATAAAAAATAGTGATACGTGTCACCTATTATTGCTTTCATTTATCTTAAACTCTCACTAAATAAATACGACAGTATAATTCTATATATACACACATAAAGTGTAGGTCTTTTGTCGTCTAGTGGTAGTGGGAGCAAGGAAAGAAGAACATCCCCCTCGTCATCGAAACATAGATTCGCCTGTTGGTTTATTACTGTTTGGTTACATGTAACATTTGAATTCCATGTTCCAACTCCGCGCGTGAGGAGCACGCGTTTCTCCAAACACGTGGCAACTACTCGTTTTATTTTAAAATAACACTGTGGAGCAACGACCTTTGCTTCCACCGTCCGATCTCAATGAATCAGTCGCCACCCGTGAATGGACGATTCAGATTGGTCCACGCCGACCTACTCTTTTATTTTATTCATTTTTTTTTTGTTTGCTTCTTGTGGATGACCGAACTCGGTGTGGACCACTGAATACCTCCCTTATACGTTTGCCTTTTTTCTTAAATGTTTTTTTATTTATTTATGAAAAAAACAGAAATTAAAATATTCTGCCAAAAAGGGGATTAATGATACATGTTTACAGAAACTCCACAGAAAATTTTGGAACATTAAAATCTATTATACATACAAAACTTGGTAAATAAATTTGTATTTTAGTTGCTCCAGTCCATTGATAGATATATGGCCAAGAAAGAGATCAGCAGCGATTATACATCTTTTTTTTTTTTGTAGATTACTGAAAATTAAATATTTGATTATGGCTTGGAAATCTAAATGCATTATCACTGTCACAATGGTTTAGAACCCCAAAAAACAGGATTTAAGTCAATGGTAAAAATAAAAATACCTTCCATTTGTTATAGATTTTTTTAAAAAAAAATGTAAGATGAACAAAAACACTTTTCAGTGTTTTCACATGTTAGTTATTATCACTAAACTCAACCTGTAAATATTAAAAAGAAGCGGTAGAATTATAGCTCTATATCGTAATTTGCAAATATAAATTAGAACCCAACATTTGGTAGTCCAGTAGCTAAGAGATGACAAAAGTCATCTTCGAGGTAATGAGTTCGATTTCACTGGTGAAAAAGATGTAATTTCTGGATTAAAATGGTCCATATACAAAGGTTGGTCCCGGGTCTAGAGTGGATGTAGTCGGGTCGAAGGGCTCGAGAATCGTGGTTATAAAAAAAATATATAAATTAGAAAAAAAAAGGAAAAAGAAAAATCGGCATAAAATGGTCCTTACGTCTCTCTCGATCTCTCGGCTCTCTTCTCTGCGCAGACACAGACATACCTAAAAACCTTATTTTTCCTAGAAAAAAAAAAATCTGCGTATTGATAATTGGAAGATGAAAGAATCGTCATAGCAGAGGTTCCCCCCTTCTCTCTCTCTTATCTTTCCCTCTCACAGAAATAATTTTGGAAGAAAAAAAAAATTAAAAATCCCAACAAAAAAAAAAGGTAACAAAGGAGAGGGCTGATCGAAACGATGGCGTTTCATCACGACCACCTCTCTCAGGACCTCTCCTTCAGTCACTTCACCGACCACCAACATCCGCCGCCGCAACCGCAGGAC
>NW_010968505.1:1689136-1723955 GCF_000463585.1 Tarenaya hassleriana | reverse complement strand
CCTCCCCCCCCCCCCCCGCCCGCCGCAGCAAACCAGTGGCTATCTCGCTCCTCCTCCTCCATCCTCCAACGCGCCACAACTGCCGGAGCCGCCAGCGATGTCGTAGACGACGTCGGCGGAGGAGCGGTGGAGGCGGTGATGGGAGGGGAGATGAAGGGAGGCGGAGGAGAGAAGGCGGAGGGAGGAACGGCGGCGGCGGAGGGGGTGGTGAACTGGCAGGAAGCGAGGAACAAGGCGGAGATACTGTCGCATCCACTGTACGAGCAGTTGTTGTCGGCACACGTGGCGTGCCTGAGGATAGCGACGCCGGTGGATCAGCTGCCGAGGATCGACGCACAGCTGGCGCAGTCGCAGCACGTTGTCTCCAAGTACTCCACGTTAGGACCTTCTCAGGGACTCGTCGGCGACGATAAGGAGCTTGACCAGTTCATGGTACTCTCTCTCCCTTGCCCTCTTTTTTTTTTTTGGATTCAGATTAATCTTTTCTTCCATTTCAGAAAATCTAATGATTTGAAATTCGAAATTCTGGCTTTTTTACGTGTTGGGTTCTGTCTGAATTCTGGCTTGTTTTTTTTTTTTTGCATTTTCATGTTGTTTCTTTACCGTTTACAACTGGAAGCTTTGACAATGGTGAAGATTATGATTAGAGTTTTAATTTTTTTCATGAAATCGGAGAATGAAAAAAAAGGGCTAAATTATCATGTGGATATCAGTATTTAGACTGTATGTAATGCCACAGCACCGACACCTGGGGGATGCCAATGGGTCACTCCACTCAAACTTTAGAAAATATTACGCAGAGAATTCAATTCAATCCTCCGGAAGATATATACATATATAAATTGTTAGATCATATGATATTGTGTTTAATGGTTGGACATTGACATGATCCATTTGCTTGATAGAAGAGAAAGATTCTCTGGTTTTTGCAATGGGAGTATTTACATATTCATGAATGAATATAAACGCAGACGCATTATGTGCTGTTGCTGTGTTCATTCAAAGAACAACTGCAACAGCATGTCCGAGTCCATGCAATGGAAGCCGTCATGGCCTGTTGGGAGATTGAGCAATCTCTTCAAAGCTTAACAGGTATTACTATCTATTCATTGACAATTTCTGATTTGTACGTATATTGCTTCCTTATATATATATATATATATATCTTTCACGTAATCACACACATGCATACAAAGCAATCACTCTCTTGATGAATCATGTAAACCCCTTTGCTCTTCTTTTCCTACACTATGCCCACTCGGGAAGCATTTTGATTTGTATGCTCACTTCCCTTGATTGGTCACAAATAGTTTTCGGGTTATACCCACGAACGAAAAGCTCGAGATTTAGATTGTTTTTTCGGACCAATGTATGGTTTTTCCATGGCAAAACTGTTAGCGTTGTCTTAATATCTGACGTTAAACTGTTCATGGTGGGGTGGTGCGAAGGAGTATCACCTGGGGAAGGGACAGGAGCTACAATGTCGGATGATGAAGATGAACAAGTAGAGAGTGACGCTAATATGTTTGATGGAAGCTTAGACGGCTTAGGGTTTGGTCCTCTGATTCCCACCGAGACCGAGAGATCCTTGATGGAACGAGTTCGACAAGAGCTCAAACATGAACTCAAGCAGGTAACTCTCCTTCACTCTTCCAAAAAGTCCTACAACTCTTAACGTTTGTTGCCAGTTTTGTCTGAATGAAGTTCTTCCCAATCTTTTTTTTTTTTGGGAAATGAAAGGGTTACAAAGAAAAGATAGTAGACATAAGAGAGGAGATACTGAGGAAGAGAAGAGCAGGGAAACTACCAGGAGACACAACCTCTGTTCTCAAAGCATGGTGGCAATCTCATTCCAAGTGGCCCTATCCCACCGTCAGTCACTTCCCCAGACTCTTTTTCCCAACATAATCTCCACTTTTTCCATGAGGATTAGACCGAGTAAGATCTTTGTCGCAGGAGGAGGACAAGGCGAGGTTGGTGCAGGAGACGGGTTTGCAGCTTAAACAGATTAACAATTGGTTCATCAATCAGAGAAAGAGGAATTGGCACAGCAATCCATCTTCTTCCACTGTCTTGAAGAACAAACGCAAAAGGTACTTTACTTACCAACATCATGATAGATAGATAGATAGATAGATAGATAGATAGATATATGTAAATGCATAATCAAAACATAGGACATCATACATACCCTCCTACATAACATTTGGTGCAATCTTTTTCCCCCCTTCCACGTATACAATGACCCGTCTAGACGAGTTTCAGTTTTTCGAGCCTTGCTTGGTCTTAGAATGCTAATGATTCTAAGGTTCAATGGGTTCAATGACTGAAACACATTTAGAAAAGAAAAACCGAAACTTTTAAACTTATTTCCCGAGCATTTCGTCGATTCACTGAACTCAAGCTCCCTTTGATGAAGCCATGCAGGTGAAAATAGCAGCAGCAGAGAGCGTTTCACATAGAACAAATGTATATGTGTGTGTGTGTGGAGCTGCTCTCATGGAGGAAATTGGACCAAAACATAGGTTGATAGAAAGAGAAGATGAGCTTCTTTCTTTCTCACACACAGGTGGAAATGGATAGGAGGGGGCTTTAGAGATTCGAACCAAGACAGAAGTAGAGAAGTTATATTAACGCGTGCGCCCTTTTACATAGCTTTGTTTAAAAAAAGATTTAGTGAAAATGCTTTTGTCTGATATGAGTTTTGTTTTGTTTTTTTTTTTAATTATGAAATCATATTGGGTATCATCAACACCTCCTCTTCATATATTGTGAATATGATATAGTGAGAGTTTTGGAATGTACAGTTTATATTATTAACCTTTTCCATATTCCCAATTTTAACTTTTTATATACAAACAATTATAGCTTATTAATTTGACTTTAATGTATTTATTACTTTATTAGAAGGGCTTTAATCAGATTTTATTTTTGGTTAATGAAACATTTCTAATAAACAAAAACAAAATAAACCTCGATTGTACAGTTTCACATAGTATATGACCTCATTCAAAACAACAAACAAACGAAAAAAGGCAAAACTTTTTTGGGGGTCAAAGAAGAGAAGAATCGGCGGCAAACTCCGCGCCGTTTTTGAGAACGGGAGCCGCAAATCTCGCCGTGTAATCGATAGAAGGACGTTCGCCGTCATCGAAATTGAGGCAATAGCTCCTGGGATCGTACGTGAAATCCGCCAGGTTCCTCCTACTCCTCATCTTGTTATTGCTAAAACTTCTTATGAAATTCTTCCACTTTGGCCCCGCAATTTTCTCCGACATCTCTTTTAGCCCCTTCATTTTCATCTTCACCCAGCTTTCCCCTCTCTCTTCCTGTAAATCGCCATTCTAGCCGCCGCGAGCTTCGCTGTCTCTTCTCCACCGCATTACCCAGAAATTATGGAAATACCCACATCCGCAAAACGTCGCCGTTTCGCTGAAGTCGTCCTCCGTCACAGACGCCGTCACGTGGTGCTTGTTCTCTTCGCCCCCATTTAACGGCACCGTTTCGCTCGCCTCTGCTAATCGATTTTCTCGAGCAGTCGCCATAGCCACAACGACGACGAAGAAGAAGAAACGGAAATGATTTTTTTGTCACTAATGAATAGAAAAAAAAAATGTGAGGGCGAACTCTGATAGCAATGGAAGAACTGAAGAGAGACTTGGTACAATTCAAGGAAAAACAAGAATAAAAGCACATGCTAACCAATGACAGAGAGACACGTGTCAAAGATTACCGTTGAGCCATCTATGAACGATGCTTTTGATTGGTCAGTTATGAGCGTATTGTGACAGCGACGTGATATGAGAAATTGGTGAGGACGGCCAATCATAAAGACAGCTGTGAAAGCTGGAGCAGAAGGATGGATGTTTTGTCTTTATGGATAATAAAATAAAACAGTATATTAAAATTTGTTAAGATTTGCTGAATACATAATTGAGATTCCATTATCTGAGATTAAAATACCAATATTAAACCAATTTTTTATTTATTTATTTTGGTACGTGGTTAAGTGGTGTTGATTGTTATTTTGGTATATATATTCTTAAATTCTTAATGTACTGTTTCAATTTGCCTTATAGCTTTTTTTTTTATCAACTACAAATAATAGATTCCAATAATAATAATGATTTGTGAAATAAAGGAATGATAATTAGCCGTTGCTTCTAGTGAAATGCTTAAAAGCCCTTCATGTCTAGGCCCACTAATCCTATTGAGCCCAAAAATAGCCCATTTTAAAATTGATCCAATCATTTACATTCTTTTAGTATCCACAATTCATAAATCAATTGTAAAATCAAAGATTATATATCAAATATTATTATATTTTTTAATTATTGTTATGATATGTTATTGAGAGTAAATTATGGAAAAAAACATGACTCGATGTTTCATGCGAAAAGAGCTTCTTCTTTTTTTATGTTTCGTTATAATAAAAAAACATATATACTTTTATGTAAATGTCCATAAATTATAATACAGAATTTAAGCTACAAAAATATGTAACTATATAACATCACTAATCACGGTAGTAAATGGATAAATTTTTTTTATATTAGTATTAAAATTATTATTAATTGGACATCAAGAAGTGCTTGCCTAGTACATTATAAAGAGATTGAAAAAAATGGTACTGCTTACAAAATACTCCGCTAGATAGATGTTTTATAATAATATTTTTGTTTCAAAATAAATAACGTTTTGAGATTTTTCATATTTTTTCCAAATTTATCCCTAATTAATAATAATTAAATGTTTTATATATTTAAAAATAAGGGTAAATCGCATATAAATACCTAAACTTTTATAAAAATTTCAGATAAATATCTGAATTATAAAAATTTTATATAAATACCGGAACTTTTCTAAAATCCTACATAAATATCTAAACTTCTGAAAAACTTCCAAATAAATCCAAAATCCATTAATAACATCACTTATTTTTATTTAAAAAATACCTGAAATTTATATTTATTTGAGAAATTTTTAAAAATTTAGATATTTATATAAATTTTTTAAAAATTTAGATATTTATATAGAATTTTTATAGTTCAGATATTTATGTAGAATTTTTTATAAAAATTTAGATATTTATATATTTTTTTTTATAGAAATAACAATTTTCTATGTAAAACGGATGGATGGACGCTTCACAAAGAATCGGCCCACAATCAAAGGAATGGGCCCAACTCAGAGATGTTATGTTAGAAATGGACAAATTTCAAACTTTTGCTGGCCCAATATTGTTATATAAAAACAAAAGGTAAATAAATACATAAATAAAAAAGGAAAAATACAAAGATTGAAAATGACCTTATTATAGTGATAAAATAAAATAAAAAAAAAATAAAAAATAAGTATCAGTGTGCCCACTCGCCAGAAATATGCTAAACTTTATCAAGGAGAGCAATCTTGCTGGTTTATATCGGTTATTTTCTTCTGGTTTGTTGGTTCGGTTTGTTATTTTTAGCTCTTTTTGAATATTTTCATTATTCCCGCCTTGCTACAGCTCGATGTATAAAAACTCTGGTTTCTCTTCTTATTTTGAATATACGAAAATTGGCTCAAATTTATTCTCTCTGAAAACCCAGTCTCAATTTCTGAAATGGTATCAGAGCGATGAAGCTTCCCTGTTCCTTTTTCTTCCTTTGATTTTCTTTCGTTGTTTCCGATGGAATCTGCTCCGATTCCTCCGGTGTCTGTTTCTGGTCCTCCGATTACACCTGGTGCTACTCCTTCGTCACCATCGATTGCGGATCCTTACTCAAATCCTTTATTTCTTCATGCTGCCGATTCGATGAATTTTCAGTTGGTCTCGGATCGTCTTCGTGGAGAGTCCAATTACGGTGTTTGGTCCAGAGCGTTTATCAAGGCTCTGAATGCGAAGAACAAAGCTGGTTTCATCTTTGGTACTGTGCCGAAGCCTCCTCCACATCATCCTGATGCTGATCTATGGTCGCGCGCCAATGATATGGTATTTACCTGGATTACTAATGCAGTTACTCCTGATATTGCTAGTCTCTTAGCTTATATTGATGATGCCTACAAGGCATGGATTCATCTTGAGAAGCGTTTTAAGCAGAGTAATGTTTCAAAGCTATATAATATTCAAAAACTCATCGATACCTTACATCAAGGATCTTTGGATTTGAATACCTATTATACCAAGTTGAATCTGTTATGGGAAGAATTGAGGAATTATGAGCCTCATCCGATTTGTACTTGTGGTGGGTGCAAATGCGGTGGTTGTTCATGTGGTGGATGCTCCTGTAGAATTCCAGAACAGTGGATTGAGATCTACAATCGTCGAAATGTTGTGAAATTTTTGATGCAGGTAAATGATTCTTATACACCTGTGCGAAGACAAATTATGATGATGGATCCCTTATCTCAAGAGGATCAACAACGTTTAGCTATACCAAATTCCTCTGACCAAGCTGCTTTCCTTGTTAAACCACCTTTTGATCCCAATGCTGCTTATGGTTTGCTTGCCCCTCGACCTTCTTTCTATCCTAATCATCCTAGACCTCGGCCTCCTCAATCTGACAAGCCTCGTCCAGTTTGTACACACTGTGGTATGACTGGTCATACAGTTGCTAGATGCTATTATATCCATGGTTTTCCACCTGGATACAAACCACCATCTTCTACTCTAAGACCTTGGAATCCTGCTAGACCTCGGAATCAGTCATTTGATAGATCTCCTAGACCTGTGAACATGGTCAGTTCTACTGTTGCTAAGGTTGGTCCTGAAACTCATCAGACTGGTGGTTTGGTTAATTCCTTTTCTATGAGGAATCCTTTGGAGCAGGCACAGGAATTTTTGGCCCAGTATGCAGGTCAAATCTCGAATCAGATTCAGCCTTCCAGTACATCAAGTTTTTCAGCCTCACCATCTTCTATTGCCCCAGGTACTTCTCACTACATTTCTTCTACTATAACTCCTGGCCTTCATTTTCCCTCAGTGATATGGATTTTAGATTCTGGTACGAGCTGTCATATCTGTTGTGATAAACGTTTGTTTTCTGAATTGCGTGTTGTTCCTACAGTATCAATCACATTACCTACTGGTGATTTGGTTTCTGTTTCTCTTGCTGGTCCTGTTTTTCTTTCTGAGTCATTGGTCTTGGATACAGTTTTATTCATTCCTTCTTTTTCCTTTAATCTGATCAGTGTCAGTTCACTTACTCATAATACTTCTCTCTCTGTGTCTTTTACTCATGATTCATACATCATCCAGGACCATATTCGGGGCTTGACAATTGGCAAGGGTAGACAGTTGCATAATCTTTATGTCTTGGAGATGCAACATCCCTCTTCTCTTCTGTCTTCTGTTTCTCCTCCTTCATGTTCTGCTCTTGCCTCTCCCACAGTTGATCTTTGGCATTTTCGCATGGGACATCCTTCTAATCTCCGGATTCAAGCTTTGGGCAGTTCTTCACAGATTACTTTTACACATAACAAAGATTCTGATATACCTTGTGATGTTTGTCCCTTGGCTAAACAAAAGCATTTATCATTTCCTTTTCAAAACAATATGTCTTCTACTCCTTTTGAGTTGTTACATTTGGATATTTGGGGTCCTTTTCATACCCCTACAGTGGATGGTTTTCGATATTTTCTTACTATTGTGGATGATCACTCAAGAGTTACTTGGATTTATTTGCTTAAACAGAAGTCTGATGTTTCTTCTAAGTTCCCAGAATTTTTCTCTTTGATACAAACTCAGTTTGGTGTTTCTATTAAAGCCATTAGGACTGACAATGCTCCCGAATTACATTTTACAGACTTCTTATCTCAAAAAGGGATTTTTCATTATCGATCTTGTCCTTATACTCCACAACAAAATTCTGTGGTAGAAAGAAAACATCAACATTTGTTGAATGTTGCTCGTGCTTTATTTTTTCAATCTCATGTTCCTTTACAATACTGGGGTGATTGTATTTTAACTGCTGTATTTCTTATTAATCGAACTCCTACCCCTGTTTTAAAGAACAAAACACCTTTTGAAGTCTTGCTGAATGTTTTTCCAGATTACAATCATATCAGAGTATTTGGATGTCTTTGTTATGTGTCTACTCCTTTTAAGGATTGCCATAAGTTTAGTCCGAGAGTTGTTCCTTGCGTTTTCCTTGGATATCCTACTGGGTTTAAGGGGTATAAAGCAGAAAAAACTTATACCGGGGGGACATTTTTATATATATATATATATATATATATATATATATATATATATAAACTAATAAAAATATATTGTCATACAAAAATTTATATTTTACAACTGATTTCTACGATTCTTCATTTTTTGAAATCTATCAATAACAACTTCATTTGTAACTGTCTGAAATATATCCTTTTCGATGAAACATACCAAACAATCACTCAAAAACTGATCACCAATTCCCTATCTTGAGATATCGATGCAAAATTTCTTTTGAGAAATTTATCCATTGGTTTCTCTGTCAAATCAAAAATATGATTGAATAAATATTTGTAACAATAAATTTATAAATATGATCAAAACATAGAAATCGATGAACAAATACAAAATAAAAATTATTTCAAAAAAAATTATAACACATCCATACCTTTAATTTGGTTGTTCTTTATTTTTTTATATGGTTAAATATTAGATTTGGGAATTTTTTTTAGAGAACTGAGAAAGAGAGGGAAAATAAGAAAATAGATGAAAACAAAGAGAAACAATGAAGATGATTGTGTTTTTTTCAAAATAAATTTGTATTAGAAAACCTTTCATAATAATTTTGTATTAGAAAAAGGTTTAATTTAAAAAAAAAAACAAAAAATAAAGAATACGAAACGGCGGTGACTAACAAACAAATAACCTAAATCTTTATAAAAATATAATAAAAAATAAAAAAACTCATAAGAGGGGGCCCACATAAAAACCTAACGGGGGCACTAGTGTAAATCTCTTCAAACTTTTAAATATATGAATGATTTTTTATTTTTTTGAGTGGGGTCCTGTGCCCCCACTCCTATATACTTACATCCGCCCCTGGTATAAAGTCTTGAATCTTGAGACTAATGTCATCTCTGTATCTCGACACGTGATCTTTCATGAATCTGTCTTTCCTTTTAAGTCTCAATCCTCATCAGGTTTTGTCTCGTCTCCACCTCTGGATGTTTTTCAGTTTCCTGGTTCTCTCCATTCCCTGTATGAGGATTTTTCTCCTTCTTCTTCTTGTCCTGTTCCTGATTCTTTTTCATCTTCTTCTCCTTCTGATTCTTCTAGTCCTTTTTTAGAGTCTTCTGCTGTGGTTGAACAACATGTTTTTCCAGTAAACACACGAAAATCTGACAGAAGGACAGCACCACCATCGTATCTAAAAGATTATCATTGTTATCTTTTGTCTCATTTACCCGTTTCCTCCTTATCTACCAACATCTGTACCATCATTCTCAACATGCTCTAGCACCTCAATGACAGAAGAAAATAACTCAACCAAGCGCAACAGTGTTTTGTAATGAGATCCCCAACGAGTATTTCCAGGTCTCTGTAAAGTAATATCTTGATACAACCCAGTTCCTATACTAATCTCGCCATTATTAATTTTTTCGTTCACCTTTATTCTATGACTTTCTCGAATCATGTCTTTTCTTTTGCAGGAACCTCCAACCACATTCAACAAAAGTGAAATCATATCGAAAAAATTTCCAACATCAAAGAGTTCCTTTGCAACTGCTACAACGACCAATTGAAGTTGGTGAGCGAAACAATGAACATAATATGCTGCTCTATTTTCTCGTGAAATCAACGATCTCAATCCATTAAATTCACCTTTCATATTGCTTGCTCCATCGTACCCCTGTCCTCTAATTTGTTTTAAGCTCAATCCATATTTAGCAAATAAGGAATCAATAGCAGACTTCAGAGATAAGGCAGATGTTTCTTTCACATGAATAAGCTCAATGAATCTCTCTTTCACTATCCCGTTCTTATCAACAAAACGAAAAACAACTGCCATCTGCTCCTTATCAGAAACATCACTAGACTCATCCACCAGCAACCCAAACACATCATGACCAATCTCTTGAATTATATCTTGGGTTATTTGTTCTGCGAAACATTGTACAATATCTTTCTGTATTGTTGGAGAAACCATCTGACTATTCCCCGGAGCATTCTTCAAAAGAACCTTACTCACAACATCATTTTGTTCAGCAGTATACTTCACAAGTTCCAGAAAATTTCCTTTATTATCAGAATTTTCTGACTCATCGTGGCCTCGAAACGGTAGTCCTTGTTTCAACAAAAATCTAGAAGAACTAATCGAGGCATTCAACCGAATACGATACTCGTTTCTCGTAATATCACTTTGCTTATGCATAGCATGTACGATAGATTGATCTTGCCTCATCAAATCATCATATTTTTTTCGTGCATTATTATGAAAACTATTAACATCATCCACATGAGCACTCAATCTCTCGGTCTTATTCCAACTAGAAAACCCATCTGTCACAAAAGCATCATTCTCAACTTGTTCTCTAAACAAGTAACAGCACAAACAAAATGCTCCATCTTTCTTTATACTGTACTCTAGCCAATCACCGTATTGGTCAAACCATACTGGATTAAATCGTCTTAATTTATTCCCTATCATCTTCTTTGGAAAGTCATGACCACGTGGTTGACAAGGTCCCCTAATCAAATATTTGCGTCGTATCTCATCTCTTTGATTAGGATGATACTCTAATATTTTTTTCTATCAGCCGGATCCGAAGGCAAATCATGTAAATCAATTTGCTCAGGTATTGAGGGCCTAACCTAAGAATTTGATATATTGCCGATTGGAGTTTTACCCCTATCTTGAGATATCGATGCAAAATTTCTTTTGAGAAATTTATCCATTGGTTTCTCTGTCAAATCAAAAATATGATTGAATAAATATTTGTAACAATAAATTTATAAATATGATCAAAACATAGAAATCGATGAACAAATACAAAATAAAAATTATTTCAAAAAAAATTATAACACATCCATACCTTTAATTTGGTTGTTCTTTATTTTTTTATATGGTTAAATATTAGATTTGGGAATTTTTTTTAGAGAACTGAGAAAGAGAGGGAAAATAAGAAAATAGATGAAAACAAAGAGAAACAATGAAGATGATTGTGTTTTTTTCAAAATAAATTTGTATTAGAAAACCTTTCATAATAATTTTGTATTAGAAAAAGGTTTAATTTTAAAAAAAAAAACAAAAAATAAAGAATACGAAACGGCGGTGACTAACAAACAAATAACCTAAATCTTTATAAAAATATAATAAAAAATAAAAAAACTCATAAGAGGGGGCCCACATAAAAACCTAACGGGGGCACTAGTGTAAATCTCTTCAAACTTTTAAATATATGAATGATTTTTTATTTTTTTGAGTGGGGTCCTGTGCCCCCACTCCTATATACTTACATCCGCCCCTGGTATAAAGTCTTGAATCTTGAGACTAATGTCATCTCTGTATCTCGACACGTGATCTTTCATGAATCTGTCTTTCCTTTTAAGTCTCAATCCTCATCAGGTTTTGTCTCGTCTCCACCTCTGGATGTTTTTCAGTTTCCTGGTTCTCTCCATTCCCTGTATGAGGATTTTTCTCCTTCTTCTTCTTGTCCTGTTCCTGATTCTTTTTCATCTTCTTCTCCTTCTGATTCTTCTAGTCCTTTTTTAGAGTCTTCTGCTGTGGTTGAACAACATGTTTTTCCAGTAAACACACGAAAATCTGACAGAAGGACAGCACCACCATCGTATCTAAAAGATTATCATTGTTATCTTTTGTCTCATTTACCCGTTTCCTCCTTATCTACCAATTCTGTTAACACCCCATATCTTATTTCTTCTTTCATTACCTATGATCATCTTGAACCCACATATCGAAATTTTGTCCTAAATATCACCACCACCCAAGAACCAAAATCTTTTTCCCAGGCAATTAAACATGATCACTGGAGGCAGGCTATGATTCTTGAACTTGATGCGCTTGCTCGGACAAAAACCTGGTCTGTTTGTTCTCTTCCACCAGGAAAACATGCTGTCGGTTGCAAATGGGTTTTTAAAATCAAATTTAATCCTGATGGGTCTGTTGAGAGACACAAAGTCCGATTGGTTGCTAAAGGATACACTCAACAAGAGGGAGTTGATTATTTAGATACCTTTAGTCCAATGGCAAAGATGACTACTGTTCGAGTTTTATTAGCTTTGGCTGCCTCTCATAACTGGCTTATTCAACAGCTTGATGTTTCCAATGCGTTTTTGAATGGAGACTTAGATGAAGAAATTTATATGACTTTACCTACTGGTTATGCTGAACTTAAGGGGGAGAAAGTTGAGCCTAACTCTGTTTGTCGGTTGAATAAGTCCCTCTATGGCCTTAAACAGGCTTCGAGACAATGGAATCAAAAATTGTCTCAAGTATTGTTGAATGCTGGTTTTCATCAGTCTCAGGCGGATAATTCCTTGTTTACTAAGCGTGTGGATTCTAAGTTTGTTGCTGCTCTTGTTTATGTTGATGACATCATGATTGTTGGTAATGAGTCTGTGATGATTCAAGAGCTGAAGGATGTGTTGCAATCTAATTTCCTGATTCGAGATTTGGGTGACATGAAGTATTTTCTTGGTTTGGAAGTTGCACGATCTAAATCAGGAATTTATGTCTGTCAACGGAAATACACTTTGGAATTGCTTGATGAGTATGGTATGCTTGGTTGTAAGCCTTCTACAACACCTATGGAGGTGAATCTGAAGTTGTCCATGGACTCGGGTGATTTGTTATCTGATCCTTCTTCTTACAGGAAGCTTGTTGGTAAGCTCATTTATCTTGCTGCGACAAGTCCTGATATTGGATTTTCTGTCAATAAGCTCAGCCAGTATATGGCTGCTCCAAGATCTGATCATTTACAAGCGGCCATGCGAGTATTGCGATACTTGAAACAAGATCCGGCACAGGGTTTATTGTACTCTTCTGAGCAGAATGTTACTCTTAGTGCGTTTTGTGATGCTGACTGGGCAACTTGCCCTGATTCTAGGAGGTCTGTTACAGGATATTGTGTCTTTCTCGGTCAATCCTTGATTTCTTGGAAGGTTAAGAAGCAAGTTACAGTTTCTCGGAGCTCAGCTGAAGCTGAGTATCGTTCCATGGCTCAGACGTGTTGTGAGTTAGTCTGGCTTGGTTCTCTGTTGCAGGATTTGTTCATTTTGTTCCCTCAACCGATTTCTTTGTTCTGTGATAGTCAATCGGCTATCCACATTGCGAGCAATCCGGTTTACCATGAACGAACCAATCATATAGAACTGGACTGTCATTATGTTCGTGAGCAGCTGAAGGCGGGCTATGTCAAACCGTTACATGTTTCGGGCAAGAATCAGGTGGCTGATCTTCTTACCAAACCGTTGTCTACTGATCAGTTTCGCTTTCTCTTGTCCAAGATGGGTGTTCATCATCTATTCCTCCCATCTTGAGGGGGAGTATCAAGGAGAGCAATCTTGCTGGTTCATATCGGTTATTTTCTTCTGGTTTGTTGGTTCGGTTTGTTATTTTTAGCTCTTTTTGAATATTTTCATTATTCCCGCCTTGCTACAGCTCGATGTATAAAAACTCTGGTTTCTCTTCTTATTTTGAATATAAGAAAATTGGCTCAAATTTATTCTCTCTGAAAACCCAGTCTCAATTTCTGAAAAACTTGTCAATGAAATCTTTCATAGAATGTAAAAATCTCTTTATAAATGGAGGAAAATTGGTCGGGACAAATGTAAACAGCCATCAAGAGAGATAGAAGATACCACAACTAAATAAATAAATAATTATTAAAAATCTAAACGATAAATGACCGAAAACAAAAGGCTAGAAGATTCGATAGACAAATAAAATGTGTATAAGATATGATCGATGTTGGCATAAATGTGGGAAATGATAATAATAAAAAACTGGCCGCTTAGCTGGATGCCACCGCCATCCCTTTTCCTACTAATAATAATATGCCTAATTGTTTTTATTTCCACTTTTTTCATTTTCGGCATAATTTATTTTTATGAATATACCGTAGACAGTTTATACATTAAATAATAAAAAATAAACTTATTCTCTTAAAATTATCATATTTTCGATTAGTACAAGTACGTGGTCGTCGAATTTTTGGACATAAAACCAAATAAATATATTTTAGAAACTTTTTTTATAAAAATATTTAAAAAAATATGAGATTTAGTGCAGGGAGTAAGATATTTCATCCATATTGTTAGCGACCTCTCTAATTTCGACGGTGTGTGGGAAATGTAATATCATAAATTTGTACAAAAGAATACAAAAATATTCACAAAAGCAAAATTTTGTATTAAACATATATTTTAATATAAAAGGAAATAAATAAAAAAATGGTGGCAACAGAATGTGGCAGATCAACAACATTTATGATATTAATAATTTAAGATCTAAGACCCATATATTAAAATGGTATCATTACCACATCGTTGCACCAACCCAATTAATAAAAAGAGAAAAATATCTCACAATAAAGAACACGTCTTATTCTCTAGCTTTAACTTAAATATTCATCAAGTGATTCGAATCCCTCAACATCTACGTAAAACATTTCTGGTAAATTCCTAAAATGACTCAAAACCAATAAAATATAATCCCAGTAAATAAATATATATATATTCATATTTCGTATCGGGCAAATAAAATAACTCTTTTTTTTTAACACAAAATAAACCCTCTATCTCATGTAGAAGCGTCTCGTTCTGGATCAATAAACTCCAACAAAACCGGGGCCCTTTTGCCAAGTAACTGTACCGGGCAATGGCATCTCGTAATTTCTTGGACTTCACAGGGGTATTTACGTCCCTGTACCCTGACCGTTTCTGGGATCAAATTACGTGGCAGCTCCTCCGACTGCCCAGAGAAGCATCTCTTACGAATCCAATTTTTTTTCCTAAACGGCAAAAACATTAAAAAAAAGAAATAATAACCTGACTTCCACAACCATGGTTAAGTTAATTAACCCCACACAGAATTTCTCAAAGCGCGAAGAAAGTCGCGAATCTTCGGATATTTACAGCCATGCCATCGCCGGACTTGGCTATAAATTTGGCGTTTTATACTCGCTAGGTTTGCCGAACCAACTAGCCTCAGGGGCCTTTTAGAAATTCTCTCCTGTTTCCTTCATATTTCTTTCGAATTCTTCTTTTCTGTGAAATTCAGAGGAAAACAATGGCGACCACATCGTCGAGAACGAGGTCTCGAGGAGGACCAGTGCTTCGCTCTCTATCGCCGTCGGGCCGTTTCTGTGGTTCCTACGCGCACACCGTGTCGTCTTCGTCGTCATCGGCGTTCGCTTCCTCCACCAGCTCCAGTTTCTCGTCTCCGTCGTCGGCCTTCTTCACCAGCCACCATCACCGTTCTGCGTCGCCGACGCGTGTCAATCTCTATACGACGGCTCCGCCGACCCAGTCGTTTCGGTTCTCGATTGACACCAGATCCATCTCTCCGAATAGATCTATCGCCTTCTCGAAGCCGAGCAGCCACCAGATTTCTGAGCCGAGGAAGAGGTGTATGTGCTCGCCGACGACGCATCCTGGATCTTTTCGCTGCAGTCTCCACAAGAACTTGGCTAATCCTCACGGTCAAGGTTCGGCGTCGTATCCGTCGAACCGGTTGAATATGCGTAGATCGGCAATGACGAATTCTCTGGTGAGAATCGGTGGCGTCGAAGGAGAGTGGGTAAGGAGAGCATTGACAGCGCTGATACGTCCGTCGTCGCACCAACTGAGGAGACGAGCGGCGTTTCAGCCTCGTCCGAGTCGGCTCTCGGTCATGTCGAAAGCCGACAATCATTGATCGGCTTACAGATACGATCAATCAGGTTTGTTCTTCTTTTTGAAACGGCTGCGGCAAAAAATTTCTGGTGTGGCAATGGATGAAGGGGCACGGAACCGGCGAAGACGACTGGCTCTGAAGCGAACGGAGTCTTGGATCTGCCCGGGCGAGTCAAGTCAAGGAGTTGCCGAGTCAAGACCGGCGAGATCTACGGTTGTGGGTCCGAGTCAACTCGGACCGAGTTTTTTTAAAAAGATATAGTAGTTTTGTTGGGTGAAGATGATAGGATGCAAATGTATATACTCAATATTGCTGTTGAAACACTAAGTTTCGTACTCCCGAAATGACCTAAAATTCAAAATAGAATCCGGTAACCAACGACAAAGATCAAAGTGACTGAGAAGTATATGAACCCAAATCAGAAATCAAGAGAGAAGTGAGTAGAAGAGTTTTGTGTTTCTTGTGGTTGAACTCTCGTTCCTTGTGTTTGCAGCGTTTTGCGTTCCGTCAACTTCTTCCCAAAGTCCGTCACGGGATCCGTCACCATTGCCGTTTCGCCCGTTATTTCCCAGGTTTGCGTTGATTCGTCGTGTGAGGTACTATAATCTTTTCCCTTCATCTGCTATTTTTATCTGTTGCGTTCCGTTTCGTTTCCCTGTGAACGCTTGATCTGTTTTTTTGTTTCAGGAAAAAATGGAGCTGTGCTCTGTTTGATGTGGAGATTCGTAGAATGGAGTTTGGACAAATAAAAACTCACACGGCAAGATTAAAAAAAAAAACCAGAATTAGTTGGAATTGTTTTTAGAAGATCTTTAGTGGCAAAATCTTGAAAAATTATTCGAATTGAACACCAGAATGAACATGTGAAAAAATTGCAAGTAAAACACAAGATGGCAGAAAGTGAAAATTGTGAAAAGAATGTAGGGTAGTTTGGGAAATGAAAAAAGTATTGGGATTGTGATAAAGGGCGAACAGATCAGAGTGCCTTCCAGACAAGCGGAGACGGGAACATAATTTTTACACAAATAATATACCAGTTTTAAAATTATTTGACAGATAATATAATCTTAATATTTTCTAACAGTTATATAAAGTTCAGATGACCATTATCTATCGACACGAATGACAAGACTTGTTTATGGATCTTAAAAATAATTGAAAATAGTTTTTCCCTGTTTGGTGAAATGGAAACAAACTCAAGTAGGTGGAACGTGAGAAGGTCATGTGAAATCCGACAAGGCAATGAAGCTGTTCCCGTATTATGGGGAGATTATTAGATTTCAACACTTTGGTAATTCGGATCTTCGCATATCAACAAAAATATCAAGTATAAAATAAAAATAGTTTTCGAGATCACAGCTATTAATTTGACTATCTCCAGTGTTATTAAAAAAAAATACACACGTTTTTTAATCAATAGGACAACATGCGATTTTAATCTAATCGAGCGACATACCAAGTTGAAATTAATTATAAAAAAAAGCTACACTTGCTTGTATATACGTTTGTTTGAAGTCGCACAATCTAGGAGGCGATTGTAAAAAAAGGAAGATCGCCAAAAAAAATATGTACTCTTCAAATGTCGATAAAAAAGCTCTGTACATTTACGTTTTAACAGAAAAATACATATACTTTGTAAATATTAGTAAATTCAACCTCATCCCCGAATGCCGTTAAAATTCAGATGGAAGTATGAGGTGGCAACGTTAAAATGCCACGTAATCTGACATGTGGTTGTCATGTAGACTATAAACCGAAATTATTAACCAAATTAAAAATTACATAAAACCGAATCCAATTTCTAAAAATCTATCATTTTAAATTAAAATCATTAAAATCTCCCTCCAGTCTGAAAAACGACGGACCAAAGCCTTAACCCTAAAAAACCTTCGACAGAGACTCTCCCATTTCGACAGAGAGCGAATCTCAATTCTTCTCCTTTTTTCATCAATCCTTTGACAGAAAAGAGATTCAATTCGGCAATCCCATTTCTTCTTCTCCAGTTTCGCATTTCGATAGGTTAGGGTTCGTTTTGCATTTTTCTGTTTTCGGTTTTTTCTTCCTTGATGATATTTGATGTTTTTCTTGTTATATTTGTGTTTTTTTACAGAATGTTAGAAGAAGAAGGAAGTATTGTGAATTTAGAACAGGTATATGAGAAAGAAACAGAAGGTTTCTGTGAAGGGTCTGAAGATGGAAAAAATGTTTCAGATGGTGGTGCTGATGGTATAGATGATGAGGTTGATTACAGTGATGGAATACTTGGTTCAGATGGTCTAGGCTTAGATGAAGAAGCAGGTGATCAAATGCTTGAGTATGAGAGTGACAATTTACACTTGCAAATGCTTGAGTATGTGAGTGACGAGGAATACTATAGAAAGAGAAAAACTGAAGAGTTTCCGAATACACCAGAAAATTCAGAAAATGAATGGGCGGAGTTCAATCATCCAGAGAAAGACAAACAAAAGAGCAGAGATGGGTCTGAAAATTCGAAGAAACATAATCTTTATTTAGGTAAGATATTTAACACAGGTGAAAACTTTAAAGAAGCTATGCTTGAATATGTGCTTGCTACAAAACACAATGTCAAGTTCACGAGAAGTGAAAGCACCAGGTGTGAAGCAAAATGCGTTATAGAAGGATGTGAATGGAGGATATATTGTTCTGTCCATACAGCGGTGGAGAAATGGATGATCAAGACATTTAATTTTGATCATAACCATCGAAAAAGGGGTCGGGCTGCAATGTTGACATCAAGACGTATAGCGAAGTTGTTTGCCGAGGACATCAGGATGCAACCATCTATATCAGCCAAGTTGCCATAAGTGTTTTAAGGCTCGGCAGATTGCTTTGGGTTTAGTGATGGAAAGTCAAGAAGTGCATTTTGCTAAGTTGTGGGATTATGAAGCAGAGTTGCTTAGATCTAATCCCAATACGACTGTCGAAGTTGGCAAAGACCAAAGAGAAGGTTATGAGAATTTTTTTGACAGATTCTACGTTTGTTTCGAGGCATTGCGTAACACTTGGAAGCGTTGTTGTCGTCCAATTATAGGATTGGACGGTTGTTTCTTAAAGTGCTCTTTCAAGGGTGAATTACTTGCAGCCGTTGGTAGAGATGCCGATAACAGAATTTATCCCATTGCTTGGGCTATGGTACGTGTTGAGAATATCGATACGTGGATGTGGTTTGTTAGGAAATTGAAAGTCGATATAGGTCTTGGTGAAGGGCAAGGGATTACAATACAGTCTCACAAGCAAAAGGTAATTATTAATGCTAAATATCTGAATTACATATATTGTTTGATATACTAAAGTATGGCTGAATGTTTTGTGTTTGTTAGGGTTTAATAAATGCAATCGAAAAAGAATTGCCAAGTTGTGACCATCGTATGTGTGCAGGACACATATACGAAAGAGTTCAAGGATGCCTATTTAAGGAAGTATTTCTGGATGGCTGCATATAGTTTCCATCAAGGTAACAAATCAAGGATACCTCGTAAAGAAAGTATGTGTTCTGTATTTTGATACGACATATTCATTACATTGTTATTAAATGTGTAGGTGAATTTGCTGCTAAGATCATGGAAGCTTTGAAAGCCATAAACCCAGCTGCTCATGATGCATTACTTGTGACTAATCCTAAACATTGGTCCAGAGCTTACTTTCGAGAAGTAACAAAATGTGGAGATATAAACAACAACCTTAACGAGAGTTTCAATGCCTCGATCAAAGACGCTCGGATGCGACCATTGATAGACATGTTCGAGGATATTCGGAGACAAACAATGCAAAGGATTGTAAAGAGATCGATAGAGATTAGTAAGTATGCCAATGAGTTCACCCCGTATGCAATGGAAGAGTTAGAGACTGCTCCGGAAAAAAAGTGGATATTGTATGGTTATACCAAGCGAGCATGGTAAATATGAGGTCTTGAATTTAGGTCAGAGCTATACAGTAGATCTCGGTTTAAAGACATGCGCGTGTCGGCAGTGGGATGTAACGGGGATTCCATGTTGTCATGCTTTGGCTGTCCTTAACCAGAAACAAGAAAGTTTGACATTGTAAGTAACAAATTTATTTTCTGTTTCACACTTATTTTCTATTCTAATATATTATGTTTTGTTTGCTTTATCAGATATGTTTCAGACTAATTTTCAAAGGCAAAATGGGCAGCAACATATGAACAAAACATTGTGCATGTTAATGGGCAAAACATTGCCACAGAATTTTTCAGCTGGTGGTTCATCGTTGCCTTCTCAATCGACTATTCCTCCTCGTCGTTCAAGGATTATCATTTCTCCGCAAATAGGCAGAAAGTTCAGCATCCCAAGACAAAAGCCAAACTGATTTGCTATGTTTTTGTTGTGTTAGAGCTATGTTTTGTTGTGTTGGAAATTTATATTTTGTGGTATGTTGAAGCTATGTTATTTTGTTGTATTGGGAACCTGAAATATGTCTGATTGGTTGGGTTAAACCTATGTAATTGTGGACCGATGTTTTATGTGTTATGAAATGGTTATGTTTTTGTTTCTTTGTGTCATCTTATTTTTCTATATTCATAAACGTTCCATATTTAACATCATAAAACAACAACAAAACATGATTTCATTAACAACAACAGATCTGATTCATCAACAACAAAACATGACTTCAAACTCGACTTAATACACAAACAACAATCCCTGGTAATACATAAACAATATCATTATTATTGTCACTGCAACAAGGGGTGTCAAAAAGACCCGAGGCCCGTTACCCGGCCCGAGCCCGCCCGTAAAATTTACAAGCTTGGACCTAAGAAATTGAAGCTCGGTCGTCAATCGGGCCGGGCCAGCCCGACCCGAAAAATACGGGCCAAAATGCGGGCTCAGGCCGGGCTAGCCCGACTCGGCCCGTCGGCCCAAAAAAATAATATATTATATATTATATAATATATATATATAGATATAGATAAATATATATACATACATGCATAAATATATACATATTAATTCACTAATATTAAAATAAAATTTGTTATTATATAAAAATTAAAAAATCTGAGTTTTAATTTCTCTTAAATTCACATATATATTAATAAATATTTTTATCAAAACTTGTTACCCGCCCCGAGCCCGCCCGTAAAATTTACGGACTTGGGCCTAAGAAATTGAAGCCCGGTCGTTCATCAAGCCGGGCCGGCCCGGCCCGAAAAATACGGGCCAAATACGGGGTCGGGTCAGACTAGCCCGTCCTGGCCCGTCGGCCCGAAAAAATAATATATTATATATTATATAATATAAATATATATAGATATAGATAAATATATATACATATATACATAAATATATACATATGAATTCACTAATATTAAAATAAATTTTATTATTATATAAAAATTAAAAAATCTGAGTTTTAATTTTCTTAAATTTACATATATATTAATAAATGTTTTTATCAAAACTTTATTTTTTTATTATCTTTAGTATATGTTAATTTTTTTCTATTTAATTTGATAATTTTTTATTAATAATTTTTATTTTTATTTTGTTATTATTTTTATAAAAAAAAAACCCGAAGCCCGGTCCGAACCCAAAAAAAGTCCATTGGGCTGGGCCTCGGGCCCAAGATTTTAAGCCCGTGTGTGTTTCGGGTCGGGCCGACCCGGCCCGTAATTCTTCGGGTTTTTGTCGGGCTCGGGCCGGGCCGGTCCGGCCCGACCATTTTGACACCCCTAACTGCAACAACCACCTTGAATCCATTTGTTTTGCACTTCACATTCCCCTTCTGCAATTCAACATTGATCATCCGCAACTCGACTTTGAATACTTCAAATCCCGACTTCACTTCCAACTTCAATTTCTGTAACTCGTTTTGAATCTCTTTCATGTCTTCAATTAGTGCATCATCAAGCCATTTGAAATAATGTTGAAATTTTTTCTGCCATAAAACATATCTTACGCGATTATGAATGACTAACGACCACAAACATATATTGTCGAAACAAACACGAACCTCTTGAGATGAACAACTAAAAAAAATTCTTCCAGGATTCTTTTCTGTGTTTGATGTCTTTCGTGAAATTGGTCTTCCGCAATCACATTGAGTTCGTACACATTTAGACACACTTGACTCACTCTTTGACAAAGAAGAACGTTCATCGGAGTTGTAACTCATCTCTACAAATTAACAAAAAAAACATCATGAATAATAAATATATTACTTGAAATTGGAACAAAAAACATCTAATTTTCGTAAATGGTAAAAAAAAACCCCAAATTGCATAAGAGAGAGTACAAAAATATGTAAAAAATTAGAGAGAGAAACATAAGATCTGTAAAAGATAGAGAAAAAAAGAGATGAAACACCCAAATGTTTACCTGTCAGGAGAGAAAGCTGAGTATCACACGAATGAGGAGAAGCATATTAATGAAAAAAAAATTCTTCGGAGGGAAAACTGATGAGAGCATGTAGAGTGGGAGGCGAGAGAGAGATAAAATACAATATCTAGGGCTAGGTTTTTTAATGTTTTTTTTCATTTTCGGTTTTTCAAAACCAGATTTTTTATTCATTAAAATCGGGTCTACATGGCAGCCATATGTCAGATTACGTGGCATTTTAACGTTGCCACCTCATACTTCCATCTGAATTTTAACGGCATTCGGGGGTGAGGTTGAATTTACTAATATTTACAAAATATATGTATTTTTTTTGCTAAAACGTAAATGTACAGGGTTTTTTTTGTAATAAAAAAAGTATAGGTTTTTTTGTCGACATTTGAAGAGTACAGGATTTTTTTGGCGATTTTTCCTAAAAAAAATTAGGCCAAACCGACCTTAAGATAGAAACAAAATGATAATGAGAGAGTGAATTTAATTAGATATGAACCAAATGACAGCATGCTCAAAAGCCATTCTAACACACACACACACGTGTGTATATATATATATATATATATATATATATATATATATATGGGATCAACTTTAGGAGTGAAGTCTCTAATTAAACGGAAGAATTGATGAATCTTTCTTGTTTTTTCATTGCAAGAAAACAAAAAGATAGATGAGTTTGGCAAAACCAATCGGAGACCCAAAAGCCAAAAAAGTAGACCCAACCGCACGACTCGTATAGCTCTGTGTGTGTTAGAATGGCTTTTGAGCACTGTCATTTGGTCCATTAGCTCGTTTGGATGCTGAGTTAACTTTTTAGATTTCTGAATACAAGGAACTGAGTTTTTAATATTGGAATCGGACGTGGATAAATCACTGTTAGACAACTAAATTAACACGAGAAAAATAAATAATGGGACACCAAAAATTTATGTAGTTCGGCAGAATGCCTACGTCCACGGGTGAACCCTAGAAGGATTTATACCGACTGTTAAAGAATTACAATCTTTCTCTCTGTTATAAGGAGAATACAATATTAATTCTCTCTTAAACACGAAAACTAAACATTTAGGAACAAAGAGGAAAACACCCGAAAAATAGAAGATACACGATTTTTTTTCACTCTTTTTTTCTTTTTCTCTCCTTTTACCCTTTGTGTTTTTGCTTTGATGAGAATTATTTATCAGGGCTCGTATCATCGCCTTACATAGGCAAAGGGATGGAGATAACTCCAAAATGATGGGGCCCACAATTAGTAAAAATTTTCAGCAATGCACAACACCGTCATGCATTGCCACCACTTTTTGACAAAAGTGGTTTTGCCTTTTTTTCCTTTCATTCTCCCATTCAAAATCACTTTTGTTGTATTCCTTCTTTCTTTCTACTTCATCATCTCCATGTTGCTTACATCTCTACTAGAGCCATAGAAGATCGATACCAGATGAATTTGTCATTGTTTACTGGCTTTGTCAATATATCCGCCATGTTTGCCTCCGTATGGATTTTCTGAATATCCACACTGTCTTCCTCCACCTTCTCCCGTACAAAATGATATTGTACCCGTATATGCTTCGTCCTTGGATGAAATGTTGGATTCTTTACTAAATGCAAAGCGCTTTGACTATCACAGAACAAGACAATATTATCTTGTCTGTGTCCAAGCTCCTCCATTAACATTTGCAATCAAATTGCCTATTTGCTGGCTTGTGTAGCCATCACATACTCAGCCTCCGTCGTAGATATCACCACGATAGATTGCAGTTTTGAAACCCAGCTTACAGCTCCTCCTGCAAGAGCAAACACGTATCCAATGGTGGACTTGCTTTTGCCGAGGTCACCAGCGTAATCTGAATCAACGTATCCAGTAACAATCATGTCTGACCCTCCATAACATAATGCAATATTTGTGGTGCCCTTTAGGTATCTCAGGATCCTCTTCACATCACTCCAATGCTCAACTCCAGGATTTGTCATGTATCGACTGATCACTCCCACTGCTTGAGCAATGTCTGGTCTAGTACAGACCATGGCAAACATCAAACGACCCACTGCTGATGCATACGGTACTCAAGACATCTCCATCCTCTGTGCTTCGCTGCTATGACTCATCTTGGAGGATAACTTGAAATTTATAAGAAGAGGGGTAGATATTGGCTTGCAATCTTGCATGTTGAAGCGACATAAGATCTTTACATAGTTCCTTTGTGAAAGCCAAATTTTTCTACGATTTCTGTCTCTGTGAATTTGCATCCCAAGAATCTTGTTTGCTTGGCCCAAGTCCTTCATTTCAAACTCCCTAGCCAACTGAGCCTTTAATTCTTTCAAACGATCTTTGTTGGGGCCTAGTATTAACATGTCGTCGATGTACAACAGTAGAATCACGAAATCACCATCACCAAATCTCTTGTGGTATGTACAAGGATTTGCATTCAGTCTGTTGTATCCAAGGTTCATGATGAAAGAATCAAATCTCTTATACTAACATTTCGGCACCTGTTTGAGACCGTATAGAGATTTGTTCAGCCTGCAAACCAAGTTCTCTTTTCTTTTTTCTTTGAATCCTTCTGATTGTAGCATGTATATGTCTTCTTCAAGTTCTTCATGAAGAAATGCAGTTTTCACATCCAACTACTCTAGGTGAATATCCAAAGTAGCACACATTGCCAGGACTATTTGCACTATTGTTAGTCGAACAACAGGAGAGAATATCTCGTTGAAGTCAACCCCTTCTTTATGAGAAAACCCCTTTACCACCAATCTAGCACGATACCACTCCACTTGATCATTGTCATCACGTTTGATCTTGTAGATCCATTTGTTCCCAATGGTTTTTCTCCCTTGTGGTAATGGAACAAGATCCCAAGTCTTATTCTTATGAAGGGCTTCCATTTCTTCTTGCATTGCTGTCATCCACAGGGATGAATCTTGGCTTTGTATAGTTTCATCGAAAGTCGATGGTTCTCCATCCTCCGTTAATAGAGAGTATGCAACATTTTCCTCCATAACATAATCCTCCTGCCAAATTGGTCTTCTTTTTTCGCGATTTGATCGTCGAAGTTGTGTGATAGAGACTCAGTTTGTACTTGTTCATCATGCTCCGGTACATCTTCAGAAGAATTTAGTATTTGATGTTTCCCTTGATCTTCAACGTTAACTGTCACCGTCTATGGTCTTTCCTTTGATATGCTATCATTTTCCACATTTCCTTCTACAAACACGATGTCTCTGCTGATTATGACCTTGTGGGCAGTGGGATCCCACAAACGATACCCCTTGACTCCATCAGCATACCATAAGAAAAACACTTTCTAGATTTTGGATCTAGTTTAGTTGTTTCTTGGGTGTTGTACATCGCACACGTCGTACTTCCAAACATATGGAGTTGAGAATAATCCTGTCCACATCATCGTTGGTGTCTTCAGATCAATTACGGTTGATGGAGACCGATTGATCATATAACAGGCGGTCATGACTGCTTTAGCCCAAAACGTGTTGGCCAATTATGCAGATCTCAACATTGCCCTTGTTCTTTCCAATGGGGTTCTGTTCATCCGCTCTGCTACACTATTTTGTTGAGGTGTGTAAGCCATCGTGAACTGCCTCTTGATGCCTTCTTGTTGACAGAACTGGTTGAATTCATCGCCAATATATTCTCCTCCATTGTCTGTTCTTAGACACGATCTTCATTCCGGATTCAAGCTCGACACGTGCTTTGAAGATTTTGAAAGCTTCAAATACATTTGACTTCTTCTTGATGGGGTACACCCAACATCTCCTAGAGTAAACATCAATGAAAGATACAAAGTATCTTGCACCTCCTAAGGACGTCACCGGTGCTTGCCAAACATCAGAATGAATAAGGTCTAGGATAGCCTTACTTCTAGCAGTTGAACTACTGAACTTCAATCTATGTTGCTTACTTGTAACACAATGCTCATAAAAGGGTAGTGCCACCCTTTTGAACCTGGGGAGAAGATCTTGTTCTGCAAGAATCTTCAAGCCTCGTTCCGACATATGACCAAGCTTTTTGTGCCACAACATCGTCGATTCTTCTGCTGATTTTGATTTTGCGACACTTGCTTCTCCTTCCCGTAATGTCTCTCCTTTAAACATGTACAGATTTTCCACCACCTTTTCAGCTTTAATCTCCACAAGCGCATCTTTGACAATGGTCATGATCACATTATCAATATGGGTTTTGCACCCAACATCATCTAATTGTCCAATTGACAATAGATTTTTTTTCAAGCCTTTCAAGTACCGTACCCTTTGAATGGTGCGACTACACCATCGTCCGATTTTTCACCGTTTTTCGATCAGACACCTCGAAAAAATTTCTCGTGAAACAAACAGAGAGAAATGAGTGGAAGATCTTACCTCCTCCAGGTTTTGAAGAAGAAAAGCCTCGGATCAGAGAGAGAAACTGCTTCTGCAGGTGACTTTCTCGCCGTATGTTCTCTGTCGTTCTGCTCTGTCATTCCCAAGACGGATTTTGAATTTTGAATGTCGTTTTACAATTTTTGTATTTGTCGTAATGGGACGAAAATTATAAATGGGTCTAAATCATGAGCCTAATAAACTAAGAAGAATTCTTGAGGACCAAATTTTAAACTTTTTTTGGCTCATGATGAAAAGAGAAATTAGGTATATTATAAGATTTGATCCAATTTAAATAATTCCACGATTTAAACAAAATGTAATATTTATTCTCACGTAAAAATTTGATGCAATCTAGAATGCATGTCGTAGTATCTTATATTCATAAACTTGTATTCTGATGTGTCATGAGAAGTGACATCGGTCGTCATGAGAAGTGACACACGCGTGAGGTGTATATTATTGCGTGAAGAGACGACCAACATCATGCGATGTGACGGACATGAGAGGTGCTCCTAGTCATACGATGTGACTAGGATTTATGGCTTACCATATGGTGTGAAGCCATATGGGAACGATGGTCGCGCGAAGCGATGGCCAACGTCATGCGATGTGACGGACGTGCGAGACGCTCCTAGTATTGCGATGTGACTAAGGTTTACGACTAACTTTATGGTGTGAAGCCATACAGATTTGATTGTCGTGCGATGCGACGGCCAACGTCATGCGATGTAATGGGCGTATGAGACGCTCCTAGTCGTGCGATGTGTCTAGTGTTTATGGTTAACCCTATGGCGGAGGCCATACGGGCAAGATGTTGTTGTATTTCCGTTGTGTCATATGAAATGACATCGGTAGTCACTCGATGTGACAAGCGCTTGAGGCGATATTGTCGTGTGATGCGACGACCAATATCACGAGAAATGACAGGCATGTGAGGCGCACCTAATCATGCGGTGTAACTAGGGTTTGTGACTAACTCTATGGCGTGAGGTCATACGAGCATGATGTGATTGTATTTTGGAGGGATTTGTGTATATGCTTAATGTTGAAAGTTATATTTTGTATTTTATCGTTTTAACACCGTTCTCGTTGAGAACGAGTTTATCGGATTCAACCCGGAGTATTCATTAAACAGTTGTGTTTAGCCCTCGTGGTTTCATCTTTTTCAGATTACGAGGAGCACGAGTAGCGCACCTTGGATGTCGACGACTTAAGAGAGACAGCACTATGCCGGGGTCTTGTATTTGCAGTTGAACTCGGGACCATGATCCCAGACTCTCGTGTTTGTGCTAAATTACGATAATGGATATGTGTTATTATACTTAATGTTGGACGTTTCAAATTCCGCTGCATATTTATAAAATAAAAGGTTTTTAAAATTTCTATATTTTGGTTTAGTATTATTTTATTGATTTTAGTCGATGTGGTACATCCTATTTACGGGAATCGGGATACGGGAATCACAGACGTAGACGTGTTACCCGAACTTGGAAACTAACGGAGACTGGACATATAATTTCGATTTTCCAGGAGGCCAGATGGGTAACCAAATCAGCCGAAGTAGCAACATGATGAATACGACAGATTATTCGAGGTTTCTTGTGCCTCAAACATACTAGAACAATGCATTTCAACATCTGAGTGGCTTCAACGCGAACAATATGGGTTTTCAAACACAGCTTCCGCAGATTCAGACAACAACTACTACTCTTCAATAGCTTGGAATCCAACCATAGCCTGCAGTTTCAAGAATGTTCTCTAGATTTTAACTATATAACTATAAGATTGTATTTCTCTCTAACAATTTCTTTTTAACTCAAGGGATGACACAAAGCACGGTAATCTATCCAGAAGCAAGACTACGCAAATGAACAAACAGACAGATCTTTTACGCAAACTGTGTTAAAAAAAAAGAGCCAAAGTAATTGTAAAACAAATATTAAGGTGGAAATGCTTTTTAAAAAAAAAATAAAAAAGTTACTCATGTTGCATTTTGTGATATATTTCTCTAGTATATAATACAAGGACTAATTCTGTATATTTCATCAGTACATATTAATAGTGTACAACATTAGAATTTTGACTGTATAATCGGTTTAAGTATGAATCCTAAACTGTTTAGGATTATGTTCGATTATATTCAATTTCAGTTGTTTTATTTTTAGAAAAACTATTATCATTCGGTTTGATTCTATTTTTCAAGTTCGGTTTGAAATCGATTTTTCTTGTTAAAAAACTCAATTTTCAAATATAATTTTCAGTTTTTTTATTCGATTTGGTTCAGTTTGAATTTAATTTTTTTTTAGAGACATTACAATTATTCGGTTTTTTATATCGAATTGATTCGAAACCATTCGATTGTTCAATTTATTAACTAAATCGTTCACCCTTAATTATTACAACACGATAATTTTTTAAGGAAAATTTTAGTTTGATCAGTTTATAAAATGCCCAATTTGAAATTGGTAATTCAGTTATCAAACCCCATTAGACATAGTAAGGGGCCCTCCAAATCATGATGTCCAAAATATCTTTACTAAGCCCATTTAGGGCCCATGACATTTAAGAGACCATCCATATATACACGTATATCTGTATATCTACATCCGTATTGTACATATGCATATCCTTGCATACATGCACTCCCATCTCCCAAGTAATTGATCCAACGCATCCAGTTTTTTTCTCTTTTTTTTTTCTGAACATGAAACTCCCTTTTAAGGTAGTAAATGAACAAATAATGCAAGTGGAATTTTAGATCAAATTAGATTTCCTCCATCATTTTTATCAGATATATTGACTAATAAATTCTTGATAGTTTGTCAAACAGATCAGATTTATTTAAATTTTTAGGAAAATTTTGAAATGCTTAGGCAAAATAACAAAAAATAATATTCCAAATTCAGAAAATTGTAGAGCATTCAAGATTTCTTTCTCTTATGGGATATTAATACAATGCATGAATGCATGGTAACACTGAATGCAAATCCAACGCATCTGGGGGTATATTTGTCATTTCAGTACCTCGTTTTTTGTTTTTATTTTTCCAAATTCGATTTAACAAACTTGTTTCACTCCGCGCCTTCTCATTTCATCACCCTCTTTCTTATTCTCTGAAAATTTCCCCGAGAAAACATTTTCTCAGTAATCAAACAGTAGATTTCTATTGAGAAAACATTCTGAAATGGATCGCTTCCAGAGCAGATACAATTTCATATCCATTTTCTTGGGATCCATGGCGATTTTGTGTGTGATCTCTTGGTGTTCGACCTCCTTCTTCGACTATTCTCTTCTGAGATTTCGATTTTCACCACCAGTGGGTGACTTGAAGAAAAGTTTCTACGCTGACTACGAGAACACAAATGTCGATTCGTTAGGTTTATCTGATCAATCGAGTAATATCAGCGTAAGTATTTCTTCATCTCTCTGTTTTAACAGAAACCGGAGAGATTTTTTTCCAGATAAATCTCTTTGAAATCGAGAATATCCAAACAGAGACGCTTTACACATCGCCATATCAATGTGTATGATCCATCTCACTTGTATCTGCGACCTCTTTCTGTTCTGAAATTTGAATTTTCGTTTCATATTTGAACTGAGTATATCTCATCTTCTTCAACTCCCTTCCGACTAGAGGACACTTTCAATTTTCCGTTTCATATTTCATCTTCTGATTCAGGTAGAGAATTCAGCGAGTTTGGGATCCCGGTTTGGTTTCAGAATTCGATTCAGGTTACGTTTCTGAAACCGGGAATTAACTTTTATAATTTGAATGTCTCAAGCATCAATTGCAGAAGAAACAGAGAAAGCTAACCAAAGAGGAAGAGCTCGAACGAGGACTAGCCAAGGCTCGAGCATCGATTCTTCGGGCGGCTTCTGATCGTAACACTACAGAATACGAAAGCCACCTTCCCAACGCAGAAGTCTACCATAATCCCGCCGCTTTCTATCGGTGAGATTTTAATTAATTACTATGCTAATTCACTTTACGCCAAAAAAAAAAATCAACGGTTCGAAAAGTATTTTCCGGTTTTTTTTTTATAAGCGTTAATTTTGAGTAGGCATTTTTTTTAAACTGCTTAGCTCGTGGCAAATTCTCCCTGTTTAATTGTCATATTTTGTACGTGGAAATGTATTATGCGATGCACATTTAGAATAAGGATTCTTCAAATTGACGCCAAAGAGTGTATGATGAACAGCAGCCACTCGACTCAAGTTTCATCTCCTTTTCCTAACACGCCACTAGTATCATAGTCTGCGGAAAAAGCTGTGCCAACTTATGATTAATGATGAACCCTGTTTTGTTATTTATTACTTCTTAAGTTTAGCTTACTCGTTTAATGTTTGGAAGAATCTCCGAAAGTATATTTTTTGGATTATAATTATTGCTGATGTTAATGAATCTGGCAGTTTGCAATTGAGAGATGATTTTATGTCATTTTTATCTCTGAGGATGTGGGTATAAGTTAATGTCTGTCTGATTCTGCCATGGTTTTTTATGTTTGTAGAATCCACAATTGGTCAGCTAAGGACAGTTCACTTAACCGAATAGATACAGTACCATTTATTCAGATTAGCAGCATTGACATTGATGTGAGTTTCTAATATGATGGCTTGAATTGAATTGAACAAGTTTACAGGAGTTATGTGGAGATGGAGAAGAGGTTCAGGGTCTATGTATATGAAGAAGGGGTGCTTCCGTTAGTTCACGACGGACCGTGCAAGGACGTATACGCTGTGGAAGGCAGGTTTATACACGAAATAGAAAGAGGGAAAACGAGGTTCAGGACACGGGATCCATTAAAGGCCCACGTTTACTTCATGCCCTTCAGTGTGACATTTCTTGTGAAGTACTTGTACCAAGGTCACGGCGACGCCAAGCCTCTGAAGCGGTTCGTGTCTGACTACGTGACAACGATATCCAGCAAGTACCCTTTTTGGAATAGATCCAGTGGGGCTGACCACTTCATGCTTGCTTGTCATGATTGGGTAAGGATTCACCTTTCCTTTCTCTTGTTACGTCCCTTATGTCTCTGTTTTTCTCTTCGTAACTCTATCATGCTCTGCCCATCATCCTCCTTGCACAAAAGTGAAATTTCTTGGTCAAGGATTCGCTTCCACATTGGTTTTCGGTAGAATTTGTTGTTAGCATATTATAGATATTTAGCATCTTACTGTATTATTTTTCGTCTCAGCTAATGATCATAAACTATGTCAACTAATATTACATTATTCTCGGGTGTCCTATTGCTACCAATGCAGGGTCCTCTCGTTTCAAAATCCAATCCGCATCTCTTCAACACATCGATCCGAGTCTTGTGTAACGCCAACTCATCCGAAGGATTCAACCCGAAAAAAGACGCATCCCTCCCCGAAATCAAATTATACGGCAGCGAAATAAACCCCAAACTCACACTTTCCAAAACTGGGGATTACTCTCAAAGGCCGTACCTCGCCTTCTTTGCAGGCGGACTCCATGGACCCATCAGACCAATCCTCCTAGAACACTGGAAACACCGTGACCCCGACATGCCCGTCCACGAGTACCTCCCGAAAAACCTAAACTTTTACGACTTCATGCTACAATCAAAGTTCTGCCTCTGCCCGAGCGGATACGAAGTGGCTAGCCCACGTGTCATCGAGTCCATCTACGCAGAATGCGTGCCGGTGATCCTTTCCAAGAACTTTGTGTTGCCTCTCAGCGATGTGCTGAGGTGGGAGACGTTCTCCGTACAAGTCGACGTGTCGGAGATTCCGAGGTTGAAGGAGATTCTGATGTCGGTGTCCGAAGAAAAGTACAGATGGCTCAGACGCAACTTGCAGTACGTGAGGAGGCATTTCGTCCTGAATCAGCCTCCAGAGAGGTTCGATGCCTTTCACACCACTCTTCACTCCATTTGGCTTCGCCGAATTAATTTCGCCCTCGCTTAAAAGGTACCATCTTTTCAGTTTTCTCTACATGAAGATTTAGATTTTGCCTGCTATATACATACATGTATATGCTCCCGTATTATCCAAGATTTGATTTTATTATTAGGTATTGTCTTAATAATCTCTCTATATCTATTAAAGCGTATCTATCTCATATGAAGCTAATTGGTTGAAGGGAAACACCAAAAAAAAAACAGTATATACGAAACATTATAGGTAATGAAAACTAAATTCATTGATTTCCCCATCTTTGGATGATGACTCAATACCATTTTCAATATACAAATGGATAAAACATCAGTTGAGATAATAATAACGTCGGATCACTTGGTCGGGACGAAGTTGAGAGACAGACATTCCATCAGCGACCGCAGGATCTCGGCGAGGGAGAAGCGGTGGCGTTGCGGTCTGCGATCAGCGTTTGTGTTTGCGTTATCATTGTCGTTTTTAACCGCGAGATGAAGCGGTCTCATCTGCTTCTTGACCGATTCGACAAACTCCATGTCGATCGTGTTGCCAGAGATGTCTCGGACGTAGAAAGCGTTAACGGATTTCTGTCCTTGCGTTTCCACGTCTGCTCGGACAATGGTTAAGCCGTTCTCTCGAAGAACTCGAGTTATGTCGGAGAGTAGGCCTACCCTATTCTGGGCGCATAACTCCACCTTAACTCCCTGCGATATCGGACCAAATAATTGACCCTTTGGGTCAACTCCTTAGCCACTCGACCACAAACATGTGGGTATCAAGATTGTGTTTATATTAGAAAGAGGGCACATGACTGGCATTATATATGTAATGTTACCTCGCAAACTCGACGTTCTATTGCAGCCTCCAAGCATTTTACAACCCTTTCTTTCTCTCCCTCTTTGTTCAATGCACATCCATCCACGTGCCGAATAAAGTATTCCTTCGTCTCAAAAAGAAGAAGATTGTACATGATACATGAAATTATATATGGGGCATTGATAAATTAATTAAATTACCTGAAAAGCATCAGCTCCATTGGAATAGACGGAGGCGTGGAAGATCAAGTACTGCATGTCAACCAACGTGCAAACCGTATCGAACATTAGCCTTCTCCGGTCTTTGCATTTCACTGCCACGATAGAATACCCTCTCTCCTCGTTATTCTCTATCGAAACCATCCTTCTCTTATTTTGACCACATCCTCTTCTCCTAGCCGGCGGCAGCGACACGGAAGTGGACGGAGGCTCCATCAGCGACGGCCCTTCAAAGTCCCTCACAGAGAGCATCAGCTGATGCAGCCTTCTCTCCACGTTAGTGTTCATGCACGTGGTACCTTGCCCCGCAAGAAACCACTTGCCCTCGTTGTTCCCCTTGTGACCCACGTGCGTGGCGTTGGAGGATGGATCGTCTGTGGCGCGGGGCACCATGGTCAGGTGGTCCTCGATGGTGGCCAAGCGGGCTGGGTCATGGATCGGGGTCTGGGTCGAGTGGTCGGAGACGTAGGCGATGCAAGCCAGACGGGCGTTGTGGCTCCAAGCGTGAGCCTCGTGGACATTGCAATGCAAATCGGCTAAAGCCGCTGATATCTCCGAGAAGAGACCCGGTCTGTCCGTACCGGTTAACTCTATGGCCGTGTGTTCGTTGTGATCGACGGGCGATTCCAATGAAATGTTCGCATTGTTCGTATTCTTGGCCTCTACGATAGTAGGGCTTGCTTAAGTGACTTATAAATATTAAAGCTTGATCAAACTACGCACACTACTTAGCACGCATCATCTAGCAAAGTTGTATTGTCCAAAAATGGACTATTTGTAGGAAGAGGATACCTCGATAAGGGGCTCTACAAACTCAATGTGGTTATATCGATGGTACTTAAGGTTCGTCCCAAGGGAATGGAATTTTGTTTCTAACAATATTTCTAAAAATCTAGTGAACTAAATCAAGATTCAAACTTTTGATTATCAAAGAGGATGGGAAAAACAAAGTTGGATTCAATATCAAAAGACGTTATGGGAATCGGTATGAACTTAATTCGATGAACAAGCATTAAGAATATGATTATGTGATTTATATGCATTCCGCCTTTTCACTCGGTGGAAAGATCGCTCACACTGATATATGTGATTTGAAGTTTGTACAAACAAGAGGTGGTAAAAAGTATTTCATCACATTCATTCATGATTATACAAGGTACTGTATAATATATCTTTTAAGAAGTAAAGACGAAGCTCTAGATGCTTTTAAAAGGTATAAGAATGAGGTTGAAAACCAACACACTGCTAGAATCAAAATGATTCGAAGTGATAGAGGTGGAGAATATGTATCACCTTTTGAGGA
>NW_010968505.1:1662151-1686724 GCF_000463585.1 Tarenaya hassleriana | reverse complement strand
AGCAAGGTTGGGTTACCGCTATTGTCATTCTTTAATTCGTGGATTTTAATCCCATTCCTCTCGATAATTTGTACAATTGATCTCGATTAAGGCCTTTCGTTAACGGATCTGCTAAGGTTTCCTTAGACTTAACATAATCTATGGTTATTATACCATTTGAGATCAATTGTCTAATGGTATTATGTCTACGACGAGTGGTGGCCAGTTCGGCACCGTTTGTAAGGGTAGGTAGTCACAGGTTCCCCACGTTAACAAAAAAAAAAATAACGGCTTTGGTTTTAAATCATTCGTATTACTATGCCAACACGTACATTTGGAGGTAGTTGGTTTAAATAAATTATAATACTCCTTAATAATGTCCGACTCTCTGAAAATAAAAAGTCACCCACTCATCTCCGTTACTTTGGTCTCTATAATTTATTCCTCGAAAACAGAATGAATATTAATTAAAAATCTTAAATTTTTTACGAACAGGCGGAAGCCACATGTTAGGATCATTTCAACGAGGCCTTTGCCGATGCGTGTGACATTTTAGTTTCCATTCTTTTTGTGTATATATATGAATATAAATGTCATATATTTATGTGTACATAATGCTGGTGTGAAAGCAGGACAAATTAAGCGAGGCGGTGGAAGAGGCGAGTAGGAAAATAGAGGAGATGCGATTAGAGGGTAAAGAGGAGGTAGGAAAAGCTTAGGAAACCAAAGATTCCACTGCATAAAGGTAAAGAAATTGAATGTATATACTATACATATATGACTGTAGTAGTCTAATGATACATGTTAGAATTCATATAAAAGGTATAAAAGGAGGAGATGTGAGAAACAAAAAACTCTGTCTTCGCCGATACGATGCTCCGGCGATTCCGTCGCCGGCAAAAGGAGGAAGAAGAAGTGGTAATTCCTCGAGCTTGTCCGATCTGGACGGCAAGAATCAACAAGCTTTTTTTTGTCATGAATCAGCAAGGTAACTTACACAAGAATTACACTGATGCAAGAATCAGGTAGAGAAATGGCAACTTGAATTCTTGTGCATTCTCATTTCTGTATGTGTGGAGGAGGATTAACAGTGCAGAAATAGGTAGCTGATCAGAAAACCTTCTTTCACTTTGAGAGTAAGATAGCTGTTTTCGTAGCAACGACGTTCCGGAAATTTGATGGGTTTTGTATTATGATAAGGCTGAAGAATAGCAAACTAGCTTGGACAACTAAGTTCCTAGTTCCTACTATTTTTTCACTCTGCATTGGCTCTAAAAATTAGTAGACATTAATCCTAGGCCAAAACCGATAAATGAGGAATATTAATAATTGATTTTGATCTAAACCGTTTCCTCTAATCCCACATAATTGTCAACTGAACTAAATTACACCTAAGAAAATATATAGTGATGGCATTTGAACCACTGTAGTGAAGACAAGAATGAGGAACACCTAAGAAAATATATAGTGATGGCATTTGGAAATCTCTATATGGCCTTCGTCAAGCACCACGTTGTTGGTTCGAAAAGTTAAGCTCGGCCTTGGAGACATATAGCTTCCGTCAGTCCCAATCCGATCACTCGTTGTTCACTTTTCACGACGGCCACATTCATCTGAACGTCCTTGTTTACATCGATGATTTGATTATCTCCGACAACTCTACCGTTGCTCTAGACACATTCAAGCGGTACTTGAGTTCTTGCTTCCACATGAAAGATCTCGTTCGTTTAAAATACTTCCTAGCTCTCGAGGTTGCTCGCAATGCTTCCGGTATCTACGTTTGCCAACGCAAGTATGCCCTTGATATCGTCTCTGAGGTAGGGTTACTCGGATGCAAGCCGTTACAGTTCCCTTTGGATCAAAATCACCGTCTTTCTCTCTCGGATAGCTCCTTCATTGCCGATCCTGGCCGATACCGTCGATTGGTCGGGCGTCTCATTTATCTCACTGTCACTCGACCCGAACTCTCGTATTCGGTTCATATATTATCGCAGTTCATGCAACAACCTCGACAAGACCATTGGGATGCTGCCTTACACGTTGTTCGCTACTTGAAACACGATCCCGGTCAAGGCATTTTGTTTCGCTCCGATTATGACCTACAGTTACGAGGTTGGTGTGATGCAGATTACGCGGGCTGTCCTCTTACACGAAAGTCCTTGAGTGGGTGGTTTATTCAGTTGGGTTCATCATCTGTCTCATGGAAGACGAAGAAACAAACCGTACCCTCCCTTTCGTCTGCTGAGTCGGAAAATCGAGCCATGCGGTTCGCTGCATGTGAATTGTTGTGGACCAAGAATCTTCTTTCTTCATTCGGCGTCAACCATTCGACACCTATGATGTTGTTCTGTGATAGTCAAGCTGTTTTGCATATTGCATCCAATGACGTTTTTCACGAACGGACAAAATACATTGAAGTGGATTGTCACTACTTTCGACATCATCTTGACCACGGAAACATCATCACTCAACATGTTTTGACTCGGGAGCAATTGGCCGATATTTTCACTAAAGCCTTAGACAAGAAGGAATTCGCTAGGTTCATCGACAAGTTGGAATTGCTTAGTTTGCACTCACTAACTTGAGGGGGTGTTCGACGAGAATATCCTCGTCATATATTTAAGTTTATATCGTTAACATATATTGTAAGTACGTGTTTATCTTCTCCTAGATTTGCTAGGGTTTTGCTGTTTCTATTCGTGTACATATACATGGCATTGGCCGACGTGAATACACAAGCTTTTCCCACAGATCTCGATCACCATAATGACAAACTGAGAAAATGGGTCTCCGAAACCAACAAGGAAAAAACTAGAACCAGCTTACCCGGATCGCATTGAGAGTAGAACTCATCCACATCTGATGAAATAGCAAAGGAAAACACCGTGAGAGAGAGGGGGAAAAGCCAAAGGAGTGCGCACTCAGAAGAAATATGGGAATTTCAAGTAAAGGGCTCTCACGTACCTGTGGTGAGAGTAGTGAAATCCTTGAAGATCTCTTCGACGGTGCCGGGGTTTGAGGAAACAACGGCCATAGCTGTACAGGAAGAAGATATACGACCTTATATACGGTATATCCACGAACGAAAATGCGTAGATCAGTGCAGGTGGAGACGGATCGAGGTCCGCATAGGTGGTTTTAGATACCCATGAAGAGAGAGAGACGGAGAGGGAATAGGGAAAACTTCAAGAATACCCCTCGGTTGTCGCACCGTTATCATTGGGGGATTATCCAAAATACCCCAAATGTGCTAAAACTACTTCTAGACCTACCCTCCACTTTTTTAAAAAAAATTCCAACTTCTAAAATACCCTTCTAAATGCATATTTCCCATTTTACCCTTTAATATTTTAATTAATATAATTTTTTTTATCATTTTCTCTTTCCTCACCGATTTCTCTCTCTTCATTAATGTTTTTTATTTATTATTTTTCATATTTTCTCTCTCCTCATTTTATTTTTATTTTTTCTGATTCTCTCTATTCTCGACACGTGTAATATTGTGACCATGTGACCTTGTGACCATATAACCATGTGACCCATATGATCTTATGATCCATATCACCTCATGATCGGTATGCTCATGCGAACTATATCTTTGTAATCTGAGACATATAGTACCAAATATCATAAATAATTAGACGTATCATATATGCGATATAATCACCGTTAATCTCTATCTTCAATAATGTCTTTGAATTTTAATATCATCAAATATGATTTTATTGTAATTTTATACTATGTGACCATTGTTGTCAATTATGACCTATGACTCAATCACCAAAGAAATATAAGTATAAATATGGTTTTTAAGTATAAATATGGTTTATACGTTGTTATATAGTAAATATAACGTGTTTATAAAAAAAATTATGATATTATAAGTGATTTATACTAATAAAATAAGACCAAATTTATCTATATACGACTTGTATTATGCATTGTGACCCACGTGTGACCAATGTGACACGAGTGAAATTTTTAATTATGTGACATTATGATCGGATATTCCCGTGACCAAGTGACAAAGATAAATATAGGTCAAAACTTATTTTTTAAGTTTTGTTATAGTTTAGGAGAGAACATCAAAATCGACAATGACTAATTTAGAGTCAAGAAAGAAGCACCACAAATTTGTATAATAATTGTGTGGTGTATTTGTATTATAATGTATTACAAAACATTTGTACAATAATGTCAAAGAGTTTTGATTAATGATGTTGTAATATATTTGTACAATATAGTATTATAACTTTTATATAATATTGTGTTTGTACCATAATAATATTGTATTATTGAAGATGAATTTTCACATATATTTGACTTTATTACACACTAAATAAATAAACTCACATAAGCCAACGTTGTGACCCATTGTGACCGGCATGTGACCATGTGACCGAAGTGCAATTTTACACTGTGTGACCATTGTGACCGATTGTGACCCGTGACCGAAATGTGTTGATAAATATAGGTCAAATTTTAATTTTTAAACTTCGTGGTGGTTTATGATAGTCTATATATCAAATATATAACGTATGAGAAAAGTTTCAAAATAATTTAAGGGGTTTATAGATGAAATATACCAATTTTATCAAAAGTACTCATAAAACATTATGAAATATATAGAAATACATTTGGAAGAATAACATTGAAACACACAAATCGTAAAAACCATATTTTAGTTTTTGAAATAATATAGAATAGATTTATGAGGGATATGTAACATTATAGAGTGATTAAATTAACAAAAATCGCATGAATCGAAGGTTGTGACCGGTTGTGACCGACTGTGATCCATTGTGATCGAAATATGTTGTGGGGTCCACACAGAGAACTAGTCAGAATTTCACCAGCTTTTCATGTTTTGTGGGGCCCACAATCATTATTTATATTTTGCTTTTAATGTGGGGCCCAATTTGAATATTCAACTCTATATAATTTCTCTCTTAACCCTATATTTTTTTCCTCTCAATTTTTAACCTCAAATTTTCACCTACAACATTTTCAAACCAAAATGTTGTGTATGAGGAAATTACAAAACATTGTGAGATGTTTATAAAACAAAGACACCAAATTTGTTCAAAATACTCATAAAACACTATAAAACATAATGGAAAGCATTTATAATGATTACTTTGAAAAACAAAATCGCATAAATAATATTTTAATGTTAAAAATAGTACAAAAGTAGACATATGAGAAATAAATTAAAAGTTTACGCTTTTGTCTTCGGAAATCTTTGTTGTTATGTCTCCTAATTCTAGTCATGCGTTGATCAACTCTATGAACATGGTATCACACGCAAAGTAGTTGCATCCTATATAGATCATGTGATACTTTATAATGCGAGTATGAAGTTCATACATCGTCTCTTCCATGTGCTACAAAATAAAATAATATATGTCAGGAATATTACACAGATATCATCATGTGACATTATGATCGTGTAACTATAACACTATGTGATGTGACCATATAATCGTGTGACCATGTGATCATGTGACCGTGTGACTGTGTGACTATGTCATCCATACATTCAAACATCGACCCATATGATATTGTGACATATATGACTATTCTAAATGATCTTGTGACCGAAACTTATCTATTCCACTCAATTTTAATCATAAACCCTCAAACCCAATATTCTATTTCGAAATCCCAAAAGTTTTAAAAAAATTAAAATCTTAATGCTTTATCGGTCAAATCTCAAAATCACATTTCAACTCAATAGCAAGAAATCTCACTGTGTGATCTTATAACCTTATACCCTTGTGACATGTGACCTTGTAACCTATGTGATCTTGTGACTGTGTGATCTTGTGACCATGTGATCTTGTGACCCGTGTGTTCTTGTGACCACGTGACCTTATAAATTATTCGATTTACTATTGTATTCATATTATTTTTACTTATAAGGAAGTACCAAATAAATGTGAACATTTCGAATTTTAATCATGTATTTATTTTATTTAGTTTAGAAATAGTTTATTAAATTATATAAAATTATATCAAATTAAAGTTTATAAAAAATAAAAATAATGGGTGAGAAATATCTAGCAAATTGGATTCTCTATAATATAAAATGACTGAACAAGAATTAGTTATCATATAAAGATAAATAGAAAGAAAAATTGAATAGGATTAAAGTAATAAGAGATAATATAGTTGAAAAAGAGAGAGCAAAAATATTAATGAATAATTAAATAAAATATTCATAAATAAAATATTAATAAATTAATAAATATGAAGGAAAAAATAATAAAATAAAAATGGAGAAGAGAGTTAAAAATATAAATATTAAAGTTAAAATAAAAATATTAAAAAGAAAGCGGAAGAAGATGCGATGGAATTAAAAGAAAGAAAAAATATTAATAAAATATTATATTAAATGAAGAATAATTGAGTCTTTATATTTTTATTTGAGGTTATATTTGTCTTTTGTAGTGTGAACACAATTTTTTTTTTTAATTTTTTGTTTGGAGGGTAGGAGTAGAAGTGGTTGTAGGGAATTAGAGGTATTTTAGATATATTGCCCATTGATACACTCCCGCAAATGTAAAATATGTTTTCTTAACAGATTCTACACTTCAATGGTGGTAAAAAGACTCATATAACCCTATGTATAAAATGTCATAAATACCCTAACACATTTTAAATAAAAACGTGCGAAAATAACTGCCTGATACATCGAAAAACGTGTCCATTGGTTTTATTATTTGACAAAACTAATTTATTACGACTCAATTACGACTTATTTACAAATTCGTTAATTGAAAAAATATTTTCATAAAACATGTATTTTTTTTCAATATTTATTCGAGAGATTATAGATATATACTAATTATGTCAATAGAAAGAGTTTTAAATCACAAATTAGAATTTTATTAAAAATTTGGTATAAGTTTTGATAGGTAATACTAAATATATATTAAACTTATACAAACACATTCAACCATATTACATAAAATATATCAAAATATTAAATTTGTTAAAAATATTAATATAAAACGATTATTATCATTTTATTCACATACTTTTACTACCATTTGATAAAATCGAGTCAAAATTCGTGATATTTTAACAATTTTAAAAGAATTCGTTGGTGGCAAATAAGACGTAATCAAGTTGTAAATATTTGGTTGTGACCGATTCCCGATATAAAATGTCGTTTTTTACTTTTGGTTGGGCCCATTTTTATTTGTTCAAAATTGCTACTCTTTTTTTTGTCACTTTTATTTGTCGTGTATACGACTTTCTATATTTATTTTTTAAACAGAAAATCGATTTCATACGAATTTCGCCACAAATATTTCTCCAAGTGTTTCTCATTAGATACACAATTTTCAGATTTTTAAATAATTCGCATTTTAATTTTTGTCCACATGATTTTTATTAGTTAATTTCGATATTCATCTTTTTTTTTCATAAATTCGAAACAAATTCGGTTACAATTGCTACTACCTTTTTTTTTTTTATTTATTACAATTACAACTATTTCTTTGTAACTTTGTTTTGTAGTATTTACGACTTTTCGTACTTTTCGATTTTTATCTCAACGTCTTTTTTTATGATTTTTAATTTTTGAATCATTATAAAAAACAATATATATTTTATTTTTTATGTCCACCATTATAAATCATAAACGTTAATATATTAAAAATTTTCTATTTTATTTATTCAGTTAATTTTATATTCTAGATTTCTAGTGATATATAGTATTATAATAAATATTTTTAATTAGTTTAATATGTTATATAATATAATAGATAAGTTATTAGTTTTAAAATTAGTTTTTATAAAAATTTTAAAATAAACTATTCAATTAAAAGAATAAAAATAATCTAACTGATAAGAATTAGATTAAATATTAATTATATATATATATTAAGTGTTTCTTTTGTTTTTCTCTTTTTTAAATTTTAAATCTTTATAAAAAACATTAATTTTTTATTTTTTAATATTTTTCATTAATTGTTTATCAAAAATCTTGTGACATGTGTTTATTTATTTTTCTTATACGCTTCTTTTTATTAAGGGTGATATGCTCCTTTCTTTATTTTATAAGGGTAAATTTGACTTTTGATCATTGCTTCTGATTTTGGGGTGTATCTATGGAAGGCTTGCGAGAGGTAATGTGCAATTGTGAAGTTTGTCCGAGGGAATAGGAGGAGAAGGGGAATAGGAGGAGAAGGGAGAAGGAAGAAAAGAAGCAAGTTTGGTTACATCAGCGAGAAGATCTGACTAGGGGTGGCCAAAATAACCGAACCCGAATAATCGAACCGAATCCGACCGATAAATATCCGAACCGAGTCAAACCGATTAAAATAATATATCCGATTGGATATGAATATTTTAAACCCGAAATATCCGAACCCGAAATAACCATAAACCGAATCCGAATTAACCGTAACCGAAAATATCCGTTTATCCATCTATATATCATCAATTAATATGTAATATATTCTAAATCTAATTAGAAAAAATAGTATAATGATATTGTTTTATAATCATAGTATATAAAAAAACGAAATATGCATGTATTTTAATGTTATTTTTATAAGATAATTGTTTGAATTTTTCATCGTTTTTTTGTTTGGATAAACCGAACCGAACCCGAATCCGAACCGATTAAAATAATATACCCGATTGGATATGAATATTTCGAATCTAAAATACCCGAACCCGAAAAAACCGAATCCGATTAAACCGAACCCGACCGATCGCCCACCCTAGATGTGACAATGGTGATGCGTTGCTCAACTTGCTTTTAGCCTGGGCACTTATTGGGCTTTTGTTGGGCTTCAGATATGTCCGAATTTGACTTTTAATTAAATGCCTTTTTTCTTGCATCCTCTGTCGAAAAACAACATCAGTTTCCTGGTTTTGAGATTTTTGTAAATATCAGAAATCTGTTTCGGGACAACCAGAGAAGTGGAGCATTCAGGGCTTGACTGCCAACTATCCAAGAGTTAGCATTAAGTGTCAACCTCTTTGTTCCAAAATCTTAAAAAAAAAAGAGAGATTCTTGCATGAGATTTCAAAAACAAAATAGACGGAAACAATCAACTAGCTTGATCTTCTTGACGAAATGCGACGATGCTTCCATGTTTTACGTTCGAAAACGATAAGCTGACCCCCTTATTCAAAGAGTTTGTGAGCCGAATAACCAAGTGATTTCAAATACAATTCACTGTGAAGCATCTTACGTACCTTATGAGAATCAATTTCGGACATAAATTCCTTCATGAACAAGAGCAATCCTTTACTAAGAACAGTATGGTTTCCTGCAAAACTTCACCAAATCACTAAAAATAAGGACTATAGCTTGCACTTTTAGGACAGTACATAAAGATGGGTAGCTCTAACAACTGAATCTAAGATTTGTTCAAAGCAAATGAATTCCTTGTCAGTCGTTTATTTGATCTGCTTCAACGCTTTCACTTTCTATGTTTGCTCCTTCAAGCTCTGATCAAAGTCTAGATCGGCTTCTTCAATCTAACCACTAGATTTTCTGTATAGAAAATTCTCCAAGAATCAGGAGAATCGTTATCAGGTTGTCAAGTAAAATAAGATCGGATGATGGAAAATCAACGCCTCAATCCTAAATTATCCGACCGCTGAGACCAAAATGCTGAAACATCCATCCGAGTTTTTCAAGTTTGGGCTTCTGCTCTACCGATTCTTCAACGTTTACCAATCAGACACCTCGAGAAACAAACAGGGAGAAACAAGCGGAATATCTTACTTACCTCCTCCATATTTCGCAGAAGGCAAAGTCGCTGATCAGAGACAGAAGCTGCTGCTGCTGCGTATCACTTCCCGCCATAAAATTTCTGTCGATCCTCTGTTTTTTCTTCTCTCCATTGGTCCAACAATGGATTTTGAATTTTGAAATCGTTTACAAGTTTCAGATGGCAATATAGCACAAATACCCTTACTTTGCTACATAGACTTCACGGACTACCCTCCCAAACCCTAAAATTTTGGAAAAAAAATAAAAGGAACAAAAGACATAATTAACCCTCTCACAAAAGTAACGTGATATTCCTCTCTTCATTTTGAATTCATCTCTCTCGTTTTCATTCTTTGATAACTCTTCATTTCTTTCTTAACTTTCTCTCTCTACTCTTATATTTCTCTCAACTCTTTCATTTTCTCTCTTCTCATTTCATTTTTATACATAGAAAAACAAACGAAAAATGGTTATTTCGTTGAGCATATCCTCACCGACGACCTCATATCTTCTTCTTGAGTCGGTCTAAGACAGAACAAATGACAAAAACTGAAGGTAAGTTCATTAATACAAGAGATTGGTTCGATGCATAAACTTTGTGTTTTGGGTTTGAGTTTTATGATTTTTAGAGTGAATCGTGTATTTTTTTCATGAAAATGAGATAGATGCATAGCAAATCTGTCGAAGAATATGCAAGAGGCGCATATTTAATGCCAAATAAATGTTTGGAGCAATAATGGAACAGATTGACAAAGGTACGTTACATTGGTTACACCGTCTAAAATTTAATTTTGGTCACACTGGTCACACTAGTCACATTGGTCACACTGGTCACACTGGTCACACCGTTCAAAATTTAGTTTTGGTCACACTAGTCATATTAGTCATATTGGTCACACTAGTTACACTAGTCACATTGGTCACACCGTTCAAAATTTAATTTTGGTCATACTGGTCACACCGTTCAAAATTTAGTTTTGGTCACACTGGTCACACTGGTCACACTGGTCACGCCGTTCAAAATTTAGTTTTGGTCACACTGGTCACACTGGTCACATTAGTCACACTGGTCACTTGGGCACACTGGTCACACTGGTCACACCGAAAAATTTTAAAATTCACGCGAAAAATTTAATTTTTTGTAGCGGAGGGAGTTTTAAAATTTTTAAAATATTTAAATTTTTTCATAGGGAACCGAAAACTGTTTTCTCTCTCTTCTGTTTCTGTCATTGGGACCCACGCCAATGGATATTATGGGAATAACATAATTATAAGGGTATATTTTGAACTAACTTTTTATTTTTATTTTTGCAGGGGTATGTCTTGAAGTCTTTGTAGCATAATAGGGGTATTTTTGATAAAAGCCCGTTTCAGATTCGTCCTAATGGGCTGTAAGACCCATTATAAATGGCCATGGGCCCAAGGGCGATCGATGTAAAATCCCCCTCTCTTGACTTGTGCTCCATCCGACCAGACCGCAATTTCTACCGAAACTGACGGTAAAAGGGTTATGATCAATCTCTCTCTTTAGGCAAAATGTTCATATAAAAAAGTTGACTTAGGTTTTAGAATTATATATTACACAAAGTTACATATATATATTTTTTTGTATAGAAACTTTGATAATAGATAAAGCACATTTACACAAAAAAAAACTTTGATAATAGATAAATAAGCTGAATATAGACGTACACTTCATAACCTATACATGCAAAAAAAAAAAAAAAAAACCAATGAAAAAACGTCATATTTGACTATATAACTTTAAATCAAGTGTTCCATCAAACGTGACGAGTGATCTTGAGGGCAACCCCGTATTGTGGCTCCACTATCATTCTGAATACAGGAGAGTGCCGATAATTGGGGGAAAGCGTGAAATCAAACTTGGAGACCAAGAGAGAGATCATAAGCTTGAGCTCTACCATGGCTAGATTTTTTCCTAGACAAATCCGTGTTCCGAGGCCGAATGGGACGTAGGCCTGAGGGTATTTGCAGGCTCTAGAGACGCCTTTGCAAAACCTCTCGGGCCGAAACTCGTTCGCATCGTCTCCCCATATCTCGGGGTCTCTGTGAAGGGTCGGGATCAAAGTCCACAAGCACACTCCCTTTGGAATGGAAAGGCTTCCGAGTCTTATTTCCGCAAAGGCTTCTCTTGAAACGAACGCTGCCGTTGGATATAGTCTTAGCGTTTCTCGGACCACCATTGTCACCTGTTAGTCAAATAACACATATATAAGATCATATTTGCAAACAATCGCATAGATTTTTTGTGTGTGTGATGTATAACGTGTCAAGATTCAGAGAAAACCTTGTGTATTGTTGATAATTGGATGAATTTAAATATACAACATAGTTTTATATGGTTAGAATCTTTAATACGATAGAGAATAGATAAACTCAAATCAAAATAGAAAACACACTATTATCTAAACTTTATATCTCCCAATATAATGCAACATGTTTTGTGTACGATACCGTTTTTAGTTGGGAGAGAGTGTCTGCGTCCGGAATACCGTCTCGACAGAATTCGAAAAGCTCTTGTCGGATACGAGTTTGCCAAGATGGGTTCAGAGCCAAAAGCATCAGACACCATGCAGCTGAAACAGCGGTCGTCTCGTGCCCTGCAAAGTAAATGGTCTTACAATTGTCGACCACGAAACGCTTGTACGACCCTGCAATATCGCTGTCACGACTGCTCTTAGCCCCGTCGAGTATTAATTGCATGAGATCCTTCTCGTGCACGTAACGTACTTCTCTCTCCTGAACGGTTTCCCATATTAGCGACTCCACTTCCTTTTGGAGCACTCCGATCTTGCCCCACTTCATCTTTTCAGACAATATGTCACTACAACATCGAAATTAATAGACAATGTATCGCATTATTAACCATGAACCATGAACCAGACGATGAATATATAACATGACTGAACCCTTTTTAACAATCCTAAACTCCATTAAACGATGTAAAGTTTCATCGAATTATGATATGGTAAGGCTAAAACATCAAAGTTGGCATACGAAAATATATTATGGCGATTACCTGAAACCGGTTGGACGGAAGAGGACACCTTGTAGGCTGACGAGCTTTTGGAGAGACCTGATTTTCTCGAAAATCTCTTTGCCTCTCGCGAAAGAGCTGCCAAAACAAGCTCTCGCTATAATATCGGCTGACAGGGCTCTAAGCTCATCATCTACTCGTATCTCCAATTCTTCTCTTGCAGTGGTCTCCTCCCATCTTTTCACCAATGGCATCGTCGATTCTACTATGAGCCCTACCATTCCCTTCACACATTGAAATAAAGAAAATTAAATAAACGACAAAAAATATGAATATGTTTAACAAAAAAAAAAAATATGAATGTAGACAATTCTTATAATATTTGGTTTGATGCATATTGTTTTGGGGAGCTTGCATATGCTTAAGGGCATAAATTTATTAGTTATTTGTTTATTTATATTAGACCTTGATTTTGTTCATGAAGAACTCGGGTGCGATGATGCCGCGCTGATGGGCCCAGTGAGGCCCATTAGAGGTGATGACTCCTCGGCCCAATAAAGGCCCAAGTTTCTTGATGGTGTAATCGACCCTCCCGAGGGTGAGTGCGTTGGCCTGGTTCAGCTCCTTCACCAGCTCCGGGTCGTTCACGTACAAGTGTTGAGTGCCCCCCGTCGAGTACGTGTACACCCTCCCTTCATATTTTATAATTTATAACACAAAAGGAACAAAGCAAAACCATTGTTTAATATGAGCAGCGACAGTTATTTATATAAAATTATTATTAAGATCGATACACTTGCCTGACAATATATCACCTGAGCTCACCTGAGTTTGTTCACATTTAACGCTCGTGAACTGAACGTGAACTACACTATTTGTCCTTGTCTGGACATGCAAGCATGGACAGTAACCGAGGAATCCGGTAGTAGTAATATATTGTATACATGTATATATGATCATATATACGTACGTATACACACGTATTACGCAGAAAAATGATAATTATACGTGTGTATGCGTGGCATGACACGTGTGAGCATCGAATCATGACGTGCTTTGGACCGACTTCATCAGAGTTTTTTCTATAATATTTTGCTTTAAAAGAAAAAGAACAAGACGCAATAACTGCAGGTTTGGCATTTTTTCACCATCCCGTGAAATAGTTCAGAAGAATATTCGAAAAGATTCTTTGTTACCTAGGGTTTTTTTAGGTCTCCCACATGCATGCATGTTATCCAAAATATTTATATTTTTGACTATATGGCGTTTAGACACGCCATTTCTCTTGCTATTACGAAGTAACTATTGTCACACACTCAACATGTGTTACATATCTATGTAAATAAAGATTTTTTTTGCTCAAGATTTGTAAGATTATATCTTCTTTCTTAATTTGTTTTTCAATACAATAGATTGTTACGTAAACTGTATCCTCTTTTTCATACCAAAAAAAAAAAGAAAAAAAAAAAAGAGGATACAGTTTTTTTTTTTGGGTGTTTCTTTAATTTTACTTTTTAAATTGTTTTGTAACGTTTTGGTCTCTTTTAGGTCTCATCTCTGACCATAGCTTTTAGACTCTTCATTTCTCTTGCTATTAATATCACACACTTACATGTATGTAAAAGGTTTAATTTCTTTATAAAAAAAGGTTTAATTTCCTCAAAAACCTATAGAATGACAAAAAGGGATTTTCTAATTTCCAGTTAATGTGAATATGCAAAAATTACATATATACACACGCATACACGCACTGACATGTACATATCAAATACAGCGGTAAAACTATAAACTTTGATTTGCCTAGTAAATTTTAATTTGCGTCGACGCGTATATTCTACGTGTCGTTAAGTTTCAGAAACACGTGTTAAATATTTTATTATTGTAAACCTTGTAGATATATTTAAAGTAGATCCTCTCTTCCTGTTTTGTTTACAACAGTTTGTTTGGCAAATTGTTTCCTCTTTCTATTTTGGGTGTTTCTTAAATTTCACAATTTAGATTGTCTTTTAACATTTGGCCTTTCCCTTTTTATGCTCTAAAATGGTTACTAAAAGTTCTTCCTCTTTTTATTTAGAATCTTTCTTTGTCATAATAAGCTCTTCAATCTTCTATTTTTTTTTGTTCTCAAAAGACAAAACCCTAAACCCTAACTTTCTTAATTCTTTTTTTTAAATATTAGCAAAATTAGGATTTTACAAATTTTATGAGATGATATGCCATGATCTCCCGGTGCTTCTATTATCAAAACTCCGCACACAAAATTTTTTGAAAGACAACAAACGATCACAACCACACACACACATATATGTGGAGCACCGGAGAATCAATTTAATTTCGATTAAATTAGAGGATTGACTCTAATGTTTTCACCCATAACAGGCATAGAAAAAATAAGAGAAATAGATTCGAGCTTATGTTGGTTAATAAAACTACTTTAAACTTTTTTTGGTAGACCCATATATAGTCACACAAAAAAAAAAAACAGATTGAAAAGAGTATGAGATTAAATTATACAGAAACAAACCGTATTGTCTTCGCCAGTGTTCGAAGTAGGGAACCGATGATGTCGGAAGTGGAGCCGGTGTTCTCCGACTTAATTTTCTTCATCTCGACCTGGTTGCCGAATAAGAACGACGGCGGAGGACCCCTCACCCCTTGTCTCTCCAGCCTCCGCCGCACGGCCACCGCTCGGACGTACGGCCCGAGCCCTAACCATATAACCCCTACGAATAATATCAAGCATATGCTTGATATCACCTCAACCATCAACACTTCCATTAATCTTTGCTCGTTTTTTGTTCGCTGTTTTGCAATTCTGTTTTTTTTTTGCTTGCGAAGTGATGTTTGAATATATATAATTTTATAAATATATATCATACCCATCCTGTCTATCTGTATGCATCGAGTCCATATGTCGGCCTGAGGCTTCTCTCGCCTTCGGTAATACTTATCCATGTGAATTAAGATTTTTTTTTGTTTGTGAGGCGGTGCTCTGTGGTTCACGTAGGTGCAGACAAGTGACACAAGGCTTCCGAAGTTGGCTGACGTTCATGTCTCTGGTCGAAGAAATGCATTTGAAGACAATTATTTATTTATTTTTATTTCATTTGGCCGTTATATTCAGTTATGTAATTTGTGGTGGTAACTTCTTTTACTAGTTTTATTATCTCGTACTCGGTCTCGTTTGTAACCGGATATTCGGGATCCGGATATCCGTGAGTCGGATATCCGAGAACCTGTGGGTGCCGGATAAAAATGTCCACCCCTATCTTATGGTATAAGTAATTGTTGGATGAAAAAAATTAGGAATCAGATAACTCTTCTACACATGTAGATCATTTTTGAAAAACGTTATTACATTCTGAATGACCAAACAAGTTTTCGTTATATGTTTTTGAGATAAAAGAAGAGAAATATAATTTTGAATTGCTCGTTAAAAATCACACACAGAAAAATCTGTAAAGAACAAGATGAATAAATGTTTTTGTGTAAGTTTTATAAGAACTCACAGAAAAACACTTACAAATCTTTAAAAAACTTTTAGATCTTGTTCTATTTCGCCCAGATCGTGGGCGAGTGGTCAAACTTGAGGTAGGATGTAACTCCACCTTGAGGTTGAGTGTTCGATTCCTGGCTGATGGGGAGGGAGTTAATTTCTGGGTTTATATGATCCATATACAAAGGTTGTTACCGGGCCGGAGGTTTACCTAGTCAGCGCGCCCGAAGGGTAGCAGTTAGGGATCCTCCGTTATAAAAAAAAAACATTAAAAAAGTTCGAAAACTTGTTAATTAGTTTTTTTTTTTACCGGTTGCGATATTTCATGACACCCGATGTACAGTTCGAACGACAATCGATTGATCGATCGTCCAAGAACAATCAAATGATAGTCTTTCTCAGAGAAAACAATTGATCGATTATTTTGATACCGATCTATCAAGTTCTCTGACACATATAAATTTGTGAAGAACAAGATGAACAAATGTTTTTGTGTAAGTTTTACAAGAACTCACACAAAAACACTCACAAATCTCTCAAAAAACTCTTAGAACTTGTTTCTGTTTCGTGTTATTAGATCTTAGTGTATATAAATATACTAAAAACGTTAAAAGATTCGAAAATTCGTTAGTTTTTTTCTGACCGGTCGCGATTTTTCATGACAACCGAGGTACAGTTTGAACAACGATCGATCAATCGTCCAAGAACAATCGACCGATTGTCTTTCACTGAGAAAATAATTGATCAGTCGTTTTGAGACTGCTCGATCGATCAAATTCTCTGACTCTATTTCTCCGAGACCACGATCGATCGATTGATCGCTCGTTTTGGGATTGATCAACAGTAACGCAGATTATTTTCTGAAAGTAATTCCTTTTTACAATACTATGTTTTTCAAAATCATTTCTTTAAAAACAAGTTCTTCGATTAAGTGAATTTGGATCCGTCAGACTTGTGTATGTTTCTTCAGTGGTATCATAGCTCGAATTGGTCTTTGAGAGATTTGTAGAAAAATTGGTTTCAAAACATGACTCAGATTGAAGTCTCTATAATCTCACTCACAAATCTCACATCACTAGTGTTTAATGGAGAAATATAGTACCAAGTGTGAGTCATGAAAATGCAAACCTTAGAACTCTGGAAAACAATTGTCGAAGATTATTAAATTGTTATTTTACGGTCAAACCATACAATGAGTCAATTAAAATTACACAAAGACAAGCTAACAAAAAAGGAACGACTAAGTCATGTTTATTTTCTATTGTATCTGCTTTGATCTTGCCAATATCATGAGACTCAGATCAACAAAGGATATATGGGATCACTTGAAAAGTGAGTACGAAGGGGATGAAAATGTAAAAGTTATGAAAATCCTGAACTATTGTAGGAATTTAAAAGATAACAGATGAAGATTAAAAAATCTTTGAAACGCTATATTGATCGACTTATCAACATAGTAAATCTAGTGAGGATCATGGAGATGATTATATATATTGGATATAGATCATGATCGTGAATATTTGTTTAGAATAACGATCTGGAACGCATGAGATTATCACATGGACATGAGTTAGCACTTGAATCTCATCTAACAGTTCATTTTTAAATCCTCATACATGAGATATCACATTCATGAGCATGTTGATGATATTGTCGAGAAAAATTTTCTCAATACGCATGACGTCCAAATTATGACGAAGCTTATGAGTATGTCGATACGGTAAATCCCAAAAGATACTTCGTTTATACCAATTATGGTACTCACCATACTCATGTGGTTTGGTATGTCCGTTTTCTCCACATTCAGTTATTTTTTGCACGTCATAAATACTATCGATACACTCGTATAATATTTCATCACTCTTCAAAAGAAGATGCATTGGATCAGTCACAATTTTATTCCGTCTAAAGTTTTTTCTGTTGCATCTCCATGGATTATCCAATGATAAAAATATGCGGTGACAATCAAACCAACATGGTTTCTGCCCATGTTTTAATTGGAATGAATCAATCTCATCCATGCAATAAGGACATGCTAAACGTCCATGAGTACTCCACCCATATAACATTTTGTAAGCGGAAAAATCACTAATAGTCCACATCAACACCGCTCCCAAGTTGAAGTTTTGCCTTGTTGAGACGTCATATGCATCAACATCTTGTTCCCACAACATGAATAATTCATCAATCAAAGGTTGGAAGAAGATGTCAAAACTCTTTTCCGGATGATTCGGTTCCGGGAGTAATATCGTCAAGAATAAAAACACTCTTTTCAAATACATATCTGGTGGTAGATTATACGACGATAACACAATTGGCCATCACGAATACTGTTTCCCAGATTGACCATATGGTGTAAATCCATCGGTGCATAAAATACAGATGAACATTTCTAACATCACAAGCAAAATTAGGATGTAGATGAACAAAATACTTCCATACTTCACCATATGATGGATGAAACATGTATTCTGAATCCGAAACTTGTTCTCCGTGCCAACGCATCTGAGATGTTGTTTTGTGAGATTCGTATAATCTCTTCAATCTGTCCGCTACAGGCAAATAAAACATTCGTTTATACGGTACCCTTTTACGTTGCACTTTTTTCCTGGGTTTGAATCGATCAGCTCCACAAACAATTAGATAACTCTTTATCATCTCTAGACCAAAAAATCATGTAGTTGTTCTGGCAAACATCAATTTTGATAGCCCTCATGCCTAATGATCCCATGAGTTTTTAGACATATTGTAGAAAGAATCAGAAGCATAGTTACCTCCAAGAAGATAATTAGTCCTCATCTGGCATACTTCGTCCATATAATTCTCTATCATATTGTAACTCGACTTCATGCCCATCATTTGTGCAGAAAGAAATAATTGGATGCGCAAATTTTCCATAGATGCATCGATTATCTCGTATATTCATCATCTAGAGTGATAAATATCACTTCCACTTGATGTCATATTGTATGTGAGATTCTAAAGTTTTTCGAGAAGTGAGGAGGAAGAGAGAGGAGAAAGAATTATATAGGATTAACTTGCAGCGCAATTTCGTTGCAACCATAAAAATTTTTGCAACGAAATTGCGTTACAAAATAAATATCTGGTTAATAAACTGCGTCATATGGCAACACAATTTTGTTGTAAAACTGTTATGTTTGCAACACAATTTCGTTGGAAAAATAAATTAGCAATACAATTTCGTTACCATTATAAAGTAAAAATCTGACAACGCTAAAATTTTGTTGCTACTTGTAGTTAGCAACGAAATAATCATTGTTACGTAGCAACGAAATATATATCATCGCAATTCATTGCAAAACGTTTAAATTTACAACGAAATTTTCATTGTAAGTAGCAACAAAATTATTGCGTTCAAATACGTTGCAAAATATTTACTTTTCATTGCAACAACATTGCAAATTTTCTATGCATTGCTAAGCGTTGTAAACTAACAACGAAATTGTGTTGCTAGTTTACAACGAAATATTTCGTTGCTAAGCGTTGCTACTGCGTTACTAAAACATTGTTAATTCGTTGGTAAGTTATTTCATTGCAAAGCGTTGCGATTTCGTTGCTAACTTTGTAACAAAATTTATTTCGTTGCAAATTGCGTTGCAAAAACGCTGTTTTTTTTGTAGCGTCTATGCTATCCAACATGAGGAGTGACGTGGTTTAACTGTATCAAACGCCTTTCGTAACATGATGATTATAACAACGTTTTCCCTCGTGAGAGTAGGATTGTGAAAATGTTTGGCAACACTGTAGATGATGATTGTCATCTATTACTTACAATCTACCTGTAATACCCCGAAACCCGTTATCAATATTTAATTATTTTGGAGAAATAATTAAATAGATAGATCACGAAATTACCCAAAGAGGGATAACCCCGTACCGAAAAAAGGGACGAGGATCGTCACGTGAGGAGAGACGGAGAACACGGAAGAAGAAAAAAAAATATAGGCTTAAGCTTGGTCGGGGTCGGACCAAAATCAGGTCCGCCGGACCAATAAGTGGTCAGCTCCGGACCAATTCAGTCAGCCAGACTCCGCTTGGGTCGACGGACCAAGTGAAAGAAAGAGAGAAAGGACTTGGTCAGCCGGACCAAGATTGGTTAGGAGCTGACCAGGGTAACGCAGTCGGACCAGTCGGGGACGGATAGACCAAAAAACGCGGAGGAGTAGACTTGGACAGTCCCTGTCTGGCGGACCAGAATCTTGGTCCGGTGGACCGGAGAAAAACAGTTTCCCCCAGCTATGTCGGCTGCAACTTGGATCCGATTTTTCCGGGGAAAAACGGCCCCCACGCGTTAAAAACTTGACGAGCCGCCATTCTTAGGAGTCCCACCTAGCCCCTAGAGCTGTCTCCTTGCTCGGAAGCTTCCCAAACGCTCACAAATACCTCTCCCAAACACCACACTTGAGCAATTTCGGACAAAACAGAGGAAAGAGGAGAAAGAGAGAGAAAGGGAGAGAAAAAAGGAGAAAGGGACAGAAAGGAGCTCGGGGAGATCAAGAGGGACGTGCCCAGACGTGCACTGGAGCTTCTCACATCAAGAGGAGCCACAAGAAGCTCACAAAAACTTGGACAAAGCTCACCAAAGCTCAAGAACAAGGTGAGTGGCTTGAGTTACTTATGTGTACTCTCGTTTTCATCGTGTGATTTTTTACTTGGGCTTGAAAGAGGACATTTCAATGAGAATTTAGAAACAAACGGTAATCAATTTGGTTGAGAAACGAGAGAGATATGAGCGAATGAAAACTGAGAAAAAACTGGAATTTGCAGAGTCGCAGAGCTGAAGAAACAATTAAACGAGTTAGTGGAACAGGGGTTTATACGTCCCAACGTTTCACCGTGGGGTGCGCCAGTACTCTTTGTGAAGAAGAAGGATGGGAGTATGCGCCTGTGCATCGACTACCGAGGGCTCAACCTGTTGGTTTAGTGCTCTATGATTTACTGTTATGCGAGCTTTATTACGATACATTTGATGTATTGACACTTTCTATGATTTTATGGATGAGTGTTTGATTCATTACGTATTGTGCATGCTTTAATATGTTATGAAATCCATGTGTTGTTATGAACAATACTAAACTCCCTAGTCATATGTCGTTATGGGAATAATGATATACTAAGACTAGTTTGATGTGTGATTGATGATCATATAGATGATCATAAGTATTGGATACGATCACAATCATAGGTATTCGTTGGAGAACGGAATACTGGATTGACCCGCATGAAATTGTCACATGGACTAGCTTCATGACTTGAATCTCATATGGCTGTTCCATGATTGGATCCTAAGACCTAAGATATCTACGGAATCCAACATGAGGAGTTGCGTGCTTTGAATACGTCAAACGCCCTGCGTAACAGGAGGACTATAAAGGCGTGTATCAGGTATGAAACGAACCATGTGCTGGATTGTAGATAGTCAATGTAATACCCCGATTCCCGAATAAATTATTTAAATTAACTTCAGGAATAAAATAGGGTAAGACAAGTCTAAAATATAAGGTGATGTTGGGATTCCTGGGACCTCATGAGCGAATCTAATTACTAAGAGATCGATTCTAGGGTTTGCACTTTGCGCAGCGGAAGTAAAACAAAAATTTATAGAACCCTAGAACCATACTGCTATTGAATCGTAGAAACGTTAGAACGCTTACCTCAATCGATCCGGGGCCTGTATCAATAAGTATGTCGAACGAACGTGAAAAAGGTAAAAGTGCATAAAAAGAAAGGAACTAAACCGAAATGAATACGAAGGATAAATTTAAGAGAAGTACTCGGAAATTGCGATATAGAAATAACGGATAAATAATTATGATGATGCATGTGATTGAATGACTAAGGAACCCCGTACTTAGTACCGGTCGACGGCGTGAGTCAGTGCTAGTCATTTTTCGATATGGATATGGAACCACACTGAAAAGTGTTTTTCGATAGTCATTTTAAAAGAAAACTATTTTACAAAATGTCGTACGTAATGACGTTCTACTCGTCGTCGTTTGCTAAGTACAACTACGTGATGCAGTGTCGACAGTTCACGACGCACTCGGTCAATCACGGGAGACAACAACGTACCCAACCATGACCCCCGTACTGATGGGTTCAAGGAGTTCCAAGAAGAGATGAGGAACGAGCTGAGGAACGAGCTGCGTGTGTTCCAAGAGGCGATGATGCAAACGTTGCGGGCTCATATCCCGCCTCCACCACCGGCAGGGGGACCAGAACCAAGGGGGAGGACTTACCTCCACCGCCACCTGTGGACCCAATGGCAGGAGAGTATCTTCCTATCATCAGAGAATTGCGGGCCATGCATGCCCCGCTTTTCGAAGGCTCACTGAGTCCGGAAGCTGCAGAAGAGTGGTTAACTACCATTACCCGAGACTTGGAATATGTCCAATGCCCTCATCGCCACCGAGCCATGATAGCGAGCCATCACCTGGCAGGGCAAGCTCGACACTAGTGGAAGAAGGTGGTGCAGGAAATGCCCGAGGGACAGCGCTTTACCTAGGAGGAGTTCAAGGGGGAATTCGAACACAAATACTACAACCACCAGGACCAAGAACACCGCTTTACGGAATTCTTGCAGCTGCAGCAAGGGAATATGACGGTTCGCGAATACGAGGCAGAGTTCACTCGTTTGCTGACCTATGTAGGACATCTGGTACCTACGGAAGGCAAAAAGATTCAGAAGTTCATTGCCGGACTACGACTCTATCTTCGCAGAAAGATAGAACTCCACGAATACCCCACGCTCAGTCGCTACATCAGCCAGCTGGTGAAGGCAGAGCGAGGAGAAAAGGAAGAGAAGGAGCGCATCCGAGATCGGAGCCCTATCAGGCGATTCTCCAACACCTAACCTCCGGGAAAGACCAGCCAGACAGGTCAGAGCAGCCAGTCACGGGGCAAGGGGAAAGCACCTGCTGATGGTGTGCTACCGCTGCACCACCACCTTACCGAGGACCGCTGACCTGTTTTCGATGCCAACAGCCGGGACACTTTGCGGCCAATTGCACCGCACCTACAGACACATTGCCTATGGCCAGACAACCGCGACCACCACCGAGGGCTAGGGCAGCCCCGAGAGTTTATGCTCTTGAGGTTGAGACAGAGGCACAAGAGGAGGAGACCAATCCCGAGGATGACGAAGCTGCCGCTATCACAAGTACCCTTCACCTTTGTGATGTTGAGTGCTATACATTGTTTGACACTGGGGCTACTCACAGTTTCCTGAGCTTAGAAAAAGCAAAGAAACTAAATATGGAGCGAATAGATACGAAGAGCGATTTTACGGTTCGCACACCATCGGGAGAGACGCTTCCGGTACATGGGACCTTACGAGATGTATCGCTGGACATCTGTGGTCGTGACTTGGCCGCAGATCTCATAGTGGTACCGATTGGCGGTTATAGCCTCATATTGGGCATGGATTGGTTGTCGAAGCACCGAGCTCAGATTGATTGTCGGAAAAGGACCATATGATTTATGGATGCAAGCGGTGGGTTCGAATTTCGGGGAAGAGGAACACCATCGACAAACCCCATCATTTCGGCACTCAACGCCGAAAAGATGATAAAAAGGGGGAATGAAGTATTTCTGGTAGTCATCACCGCTACCAAGGAACTGGAACACAAATTAGAGGATACTCCGATTGCTCGAGAGTTTCTTGATGTCTTCCCCGATGACTTGCCGGGATTACCGCCAAACAAAGAGGTGGATTTCACCATTGATGTGCTACGGGTACTGAACCAATCACCAAGGTTCCGTACCGGATGGCACCGACAGAAATGGCAGAGTTGAAGGAACAGTTGAACGAATTGATGGAGAAGAGATTCATACGCCATAGTGTCTCACCGTGGGGAGCGCCGATGTTGTTTGTGAAGAAGAAAGATGGGAGCATGAGATTGTGCATTGACTACCGTGGACTCAACCAGGTGACTATAAAAAATCGGTACCCGTTGCCAAGAATTGATGAGTTGCTAGATCAACTTCAGGGAGCTAAATGGTTCTCAAAGATCGATCTGCATGCCATTTGGACTCACAAATGCTCCCGCAGTATTTATGCAGCTGATGAATCGCATCTTCATGGATTACCTAGATGAGTTTGTCATCATATTCATCGATGACATTCTTATCTATTCGCCGGACCCTCAGACTCATGAGGATCACTTGCGGAAAACACTGTGGAGATTAAGGGAAAACAAGTTGTATGCGAAGTTTAGCAAGTGTAGCTTCTGGTTGCAGGAGATTGGATTTCTAGGACATGTGGTATCCGCTCAGGGAATCCAAGTAGATCCGGCTAAGATCGAGGCAGTCGTAGACTGGAAGGCCCCGACCTCTGCAACC
>NW_010968505.1:1645637-1653776 GCF_000463585.1 Tarenaya hassleriana | reverse complement strand
TGGACTCAACCAGGTGACTATCAAAAATCGGTACCCGTTGCCAAGAATTGATGAGTTGCTAGATCAACTTCAGGGAGCTAAATGGTTCTCAAAGATCGATCTGCGATCGAGATACCACCAGATTCGGGTTAAGGCCGAGGATATACAGAAGATGGCGTTCCGAACTCGATATGGGCACTTTGAGTTTGTGGTCATGCCATTTGGACTCACAAATGCTCCCGCAGTATTTATGCAGCTGATGAATCGCATCTTCATGGATTACTTAGATGAGTTTGTCATCATATTCATCGATGACATTCTTATCTATTCGCCGGACCCTCAGACTCATGAGGATCACTTGCGGAAAACACTGTGGAGATTAAGGGAAAACAAGTTGTATGCGAAGTTTAGCAAGTGTAGCTTCTGGTTGCAGGAGATTGGATTTCTAGGACATGTGGTATCCGCTCAGGGAATCCAAGTAGATCCGGCTAAGATCGAGGCAGTCACAGACTGGAAGGCCCCGACCTCTGCAACCAAAATTAGGAGCTTCCTAGGTCTCGCTGTAATACACGCCTTGGCTCGGAGAGGATGGAATCTGATCCAAAACGCAATCACCCACACTTCACGGAGAAGGCTCTCGAATTCGCGTTCGGATTGTGGTTAAAACGAAGGGGAATTTGATGGATCTTAGTTTCAATCACCGTCTCTAAGAGGCTCTCGAATTCAAAACTAAGACAGGGAAATGGAATGGATCGAAGGGGAAGAATAGATAGTGGACCTCGGACACACCAAGGCTTGAGTTCAGACACACCAAACTCGTGATCTCGGACACACCGAAGATCGGGATAAATTTCGGACAAACCGAAGAAGAGTTTATAAAACTCGAAATGTTTGAGACATTCTACAAGTCTGATTACAAATGATGCATTACAAGGCCTTTATATAGGCTAGAATTCTCAACTACAACATTAAATGACAAGAACATGCAAGAGGGGTAAGAGTCCAATGCATTAAATGAGGTTGTTGGGAAGCTAGTTGTTGGAGTTCCTTGATGTTGCATTAAATGAGGTGGTTGGGAAGCTAGTTGTTGGAGTTGCCTTGATGATGAAGAAGCTTCCTTTGGATAATTGTCTTGCACTCCAAGCAACTTCCTTTTCCTTGGTGGCTTTGATCCAAGGTGGAACTCGATTGTGGAACTCGGTTTGCCGTTACCTTTGCTCCGTGTATGCTTCCGCCAAGATCTTCTTTACGAGATGTTGTTAGATCCGATGTCCTCATCACCAGCGATATCTCTCTTTTTTACGAGAGGTACAAATCCTGTCTTAACTATCTACAATCCAGTACATGATTCGTTTCGTACCTGATACACGCCTTTATAGTTCTCCTGTTACGCAGAACGTTTGACGTATTCAAAGCACACAACTCCTCATGTTGGATTCCGTAGATATCTCAGGTCTTAGGATCCAATCATGGAATCACCATATGAGATTCAAGTCATGATGCTAGTCCATGTGACAATCTCATGTGGGTCAATCCAGTATTCCGTTCTCCAACGAATACCTATGACTGTGATTGTATCCAATACCTATGATCAACGCTATGATCATCAATCACACATCATACTAGTCTTATTATGTCGTTATTCCCATAACGACACAAGACTAGGGAGTTTAGTATCATTCATAATGATACACGGATTTCATAATAGATCTAGTATGCAAGAACATGTAATGAATCAAATACTCTCATAAAACCATAGAAAGTATCAATACATCGAATGTATCTGAACAAAGCTCATAATCAGTACATCATAGAGCACTAAACCAACAATCTCCCACTTGCTCTAATCATGAACTGCTAAACATCTAATGCCCATATCCCTAACATGACCCTCATGCTTCGACGAAGGGAGAGGCTTCGTCAACGGATCGGCAATGTTGTCATTTGTCGACACTCTGCAAATGTGCACGTCTCCTCTGTCTATAATCTCTCTGATAAGGTGAAATCGTTTGAGTATGTGTTTGGATCGTTGATGGGATCTGGGTTCTTTCGCTTGTGCGATTGCTCCATTGTTGTCACAATACATAGCAATGAGACTGTCAACACTAGGAATGACACCCAAGTCTCCAACAAACTTTCTGATCCAAACAGCTTCCTTTACTGCGTCCGACGCTGCAATATACTCAGAGACTGTCAACACTAGGAATGACACCCAAGTCTCCAACAAACTTTCTGATCCAAACAGCTTCCTTTACTGCGTCCGACGCTGCAATATACTCAGCTTCTGTAGTAGAATCTGCAACGGTCGCTTGCTTGGAACTCTTCCAGCTAACAGCGCCTCCGTTCAAACAGAAAACATAGCCAGACTGCGATCTGTAGTCATTTGGGTCTGACTGGAAACTAGCATCAGTATAACCCTTTACAGCGAGCTCGTCTTCCGACCCACCGTATACCAAGAATACATCTTTAGTCCTTCTCAAGTACTTCAGGATGTTCTTGACGGCGATCCAGTGTGACTCACTTGGATCTGACTGGTATCTACTCGTAATGCTCAACGCATAGGATACATCCGGTCGAGTACAAAGCATGACATATATGATCGATCCAATTGCCGAAGCATATGGAATACGATCCATGCATTCTCGCTCATCAGGTGTCGTAGGACACTGACTCTTGCAGAGAACTGTGCCACTGCTCATCGGTAAGGTTCCTTTCTTGGAATCTTGCATCTTGAACCGTTTATAGACCTTATCGATGTAAGTACTCTGACACAATCCTAGAAGACGCCTCGATCTATCTCTATAGATCTTGATGCCTAAAATATAGGCCGCTTCTCCTAGGTCCTTCATAGAAAACTGCGTTCCTAGCCAAGACTTAACGTCTTGCAAGGTAGGAACATCATTCTCTATAAGGAGAATGTCATCCACGTACAACACTAGAAATACTATTGTGCTCCCACTGACATTCTTGTAAACACATGGCTCGTCCTCGTTCTATGAGAAACCAAACTTTTTGATTGTCTCATCAAAGCGAAGGTTCCAGCTCCTCGAAACCTGCTTCAGTCCATAAATGGACCTCTGAAGCCTGCACACCATCCTCGGGTTCCTCGGATCGATAAAACATTCGGGTTGTGTCATGTACACATCTTCGGTCAAGTTCCCGTTAAGGAACGCGGTCTTGACATCCATTTGCCATATCTCATAGTCGTAATATGCGGCTATGGCAAGTAGGATCCTGATGGAATTGAGCATAACTACGGGCGAAAAGGTCTCATCATAGTCAATACCATGAATCTGACGGAATCCTTTCGCCACAAGTCGTGCGTTATACATGTGCACGTTGTCATCCATGTCGGTCTTCTTCTTGAAGATCCACTTGCATCCGATGGGTTTTATCCCTTCAGATGCATCAACCAAAGTCCATACTTGGTTGTCTGACATGGATTGCATCTCGGACTTCATAGCGTTGGGCCATTTCTCGGAATCCGGACTCGCCATAGCCTCTGGGTATGTGGTAGGCTCATCATGTTCCAATAACATGAGCTCCTCATTCCCAGTCATGAGTAATCCGTATCTCACAGGCTCTTGGCGAATCCTGCCTGATCTCCGAGGTTCACTCGTCGAAGGTTGAGTCACAACCGGCAGTGAATCAGGTTGAACGTCTTCAACTTGTTCACTTGGATCAGCGTCTACTTGTTGCTCTCGAACTTACTCAAGTTCGATCCTACTCCCACTGACTCTTTTGGAGACGAACTCTCGCTCCATAAAAGTCGCATTCCTAGCAATGAACACCTTGTTCTCGATCTACCGAAATATAGAAGTAGTGAACCTTTGTTTCCTTAGGGTAGCCTACAAATAAACACTTCTCAGACTTGGAGGATAACTTATCAGTCATCTGACGCTTCACATAAGCGTCCCAACCCCAAATTCTGACGAACGACAATGCGGGACGCTTCCCCGTCCATATCTCATATGACGTCGTTTCAGCCGACTTCATTGGAGTCCTGTTCGGCAGGTATGCAGCGGTCTCTAAAGGTAGCCCCAAAAGAACTTCGGAAGATCTGTCTGAAAACAGTGTTCGGTTCGTCCGTTCAGACACGCCATTCCACTGTGGCGTTCCAGGATGAGTTAATTGTGATAGAATACCACAATCAACCAGATAGTCAGAGAACTTTTGGCTTATATACTCGCCACCACGATCCGATCGAAGTGTCTTGATCGTCTTGCCAAGCTGGTTCTGTACTTCGTTTCTGAAAGCCTTGAACATTTCAAGTGTTTCAGACTTATGTCTCATCAAATAGACATAACCGTATCGACTGAAATCATCAGTGAATGTAACGAAATACAGATAACCTCCTCTAGCAGGACAACTCATTGGTCCGCATACATCATGTGACACCCGTAACCCGTGTACAGCAAACGAGTTGTGCCACATGGACGATATATAATAAAATAATAATTTGCGGAAGAAAAATACGAAATCCAAACATTTTTAATCCAAATCAGAGTAAGCAGCGTAAAATACAACAAGCGATTAGTATCGCAAAATACCACATGTCCGAATAGATATAATTCCACCGTACAAAATGCGGGAAATACAAGCCCCATAATTCTAGAATTCAAATCCCGTACATGATGCTGCTTCTCTCAAGTCGTCGTCGTCCGGGGCACTAGGCGTAATCCTCGTGATCTGAGAAATATAAACCACGAGGGCTAAGCACAACTGGTTAGTGAGTATCCCGGGTTGAACCCGGAAATCCCACACACATGCAATAAACAAAACGCAATAAACATGTAAACGACAATCACAATCACGCCCGTATGGAGTCCACCATAGGGCTTAGCCATATCCCCTAGTCAAATCCATGACTAGGAGCGAATCCACGCCCATCACTCGCGTGACGTTGGCCGTCGAGTCGCACACGACTAGAACATATCTCGACACCCGTCAAGTCCATGACGGTGATGGTTGAGTCCACAACCATCCACAACCACAATCACGCTTAACTCGTACGCACGAGTAAGCTACAAACACGACACCCTACGTGCAATTTTCCCATAGTACAATCATGCGTATCATAGTACTCGATCCCTATCGAGTTACCGTTTAGCGCCATGCAATTCTACCCACAATAATCACACAACGGTCACTCGTATTTCGATATCGCACGTCTCACTACGCTACTAAACGTTCTAGCGGAAACTTGGTTCGACTGATCCCAATCGTGAAACTTGTCCTTTGGTGGGGTTTGGTTTGCCCATGGTCAATTCTGGTCAGGCCCGGGCCAACCCCGTTGGTCATTTCCTTTTTCCCGGGCGAAATCAGATTTTTCTCCCATCTTTCTCGGAGCCTGGTCCGGCGGACCGAATTCTGGTCAGTCGGACCAGTCTTCCTTCTCCCCTGGTCCGCTCCGTCTCTTGGTCCGTCGATCCGAGAGAGAAAACAAGGCTGGTCCGGCGGACCAGGATTGGTCAGCCCCAGACTAGCTTGTTCTTCCTCTCTCTCGGTCTGGTTCTTGGTCAGGCGGTGTGAGACTCCTTGGAGTACGTCTGGTCCGGCGGACCAGGACTGGTCAGCCCCAGACCAGACTACTCTTTCGCTCCTTCTCGGTCAATCGGTGCGCATCTCCTCGGAACACGCCTAGTCCGGCGGACCAGGACGTGTTTTTCTCTCGGTCCGCCTCGTCTCGCTCTGCTCCGACTGACAACACGTTCATCATCCCAGTCTCGGTCCAGAGCTGACCAGAGGCTGGTCCGGCGGACCGGGACTGGGACTTGCCTTCTTCTTCGCCATTTCTGAACTCTGTTTCGCGTTTTCTCATTCGTTTCGATTCGGGGTTGTTTCCAAATGTTATTAACACATAGTTTTACATCCCTAGACATGTTTTAAGCCTCAAACACGCAATGAAATGTCGATTTGCACTATCACACATTGAAAACAAGATCTCACAAATCCAACTCAAGCCACTCACCTTGCTCTTGGTTTGTCCGAGCTTGTGTGCGTTCCTTGTGGCTCCACACGACGTGAGAAGCTTCGGGACACGTCTGGGCACGTCCCTCTTGGTCTCCCCGAGCTCCCCTTGCACTAGTCGTCCCCTTTCTCTCCCTTTCTCCCGATTTCCTTCTCCATCTGTTTCTGTCCGAAAATGGCTAAGTGCCAGGATTGGGGGGACGTTTATGGTGTGCGAGAAAGGTCGAATGGGCTCGATCCCAGGCCCATAGGCGTGCCTGCAACACTCTCGAGGCGTGGGAGGTGACGGGATGGCGCGGGGGCCCAGAAATCCGACAAAAGTCGCGTCTGAACATGACAAGCTGGCAGCTCGCTTTTGCTGTCGAGGTCCGGTCCGCCGGAACAGCTCCTGGTCCGCCGGACCGGGGTCATTTATTTTTTTTTTATTTTTATTTTTTGAATTTTTCTTCTCCTAGTCCGCGCGCTCCGTCCCGACTCTGCCTGAGTGGTTGGTCCACCCCGGACCAGTCCTGGTCCGGCGGACCAACCTCTCTTTTTTTTCCTTTTCTTCTTTTTCCTTCTTCTTCATTCCTTCTCGATCCTTCCCGCATGTGACGATTCCCGTGCCTCTCTTCGGCATTGTACCATTCACTTTGGGTAATTTTGTGACATCTCTAATTAATTATTTATTTTTAAATAATTAAATATTCAGATCGGGTTTCGGGGTATTACAAATCCTCCCCCCTTAAAAAGAATTCATCCTCGAATTCAGAATCGCATAATATCATCAATACTTCCTCGTACTCGACATCGTCGCCAAAACACCATTCACATCGTCACATCATCCGAATTATAAGTCTGATACAAGCCGAACGTCGTATATCAAGGAGTTTGTACAACGCTCAAGTAAATAGATGCGGATAACTACTACGCATCTCTGCCTCGGGTTCCCAAATCATGTTAGAGACCCCTTGGCTTCGCCACAAGACCTTCACGAGTGGCACCTCCTTCGTCCGCAGCTTCTTGATCTTACGGTCCACGATCTGCAGCGGCTCGTCGCGGAAACGCGTAGCCTCCATGAATTCCAACTCCTGGGGCTGTAGCACGTGAGAAGGATCTGCCACGTACCTCGGTAGCATCGACACGTGGAACACGTCATGAATGTTGCCCAGCTCCAGCGGCAATCCAAGACGGTATGCAACAGCACCCACTCTTGCGATCACGGGATAAGGTCCGACGTAGCGCGGCTTCAGCTTCCCGCTCTGCCCGAACCTCGCATGGCCCCACATCCCCTGCACTCGGAGAAAGGCGTAATCCCCGACCTCAAGCTCGAAGTCTCGACGTCGCTGATCGGCATATGACTTCTGTCGGTTCTGCGCCGTCTTCAGATGAGCGCGAATCCTCCGTATCACCTCCGTAGTCTCCTCTACAATCTCCGATCCAAACTCGCGACGCTCTCCGATCTCTGTCCAGCATAGCGGAGTCTTGCACGATCTCCCGTACAAGGCCTCGTATGGAGACACTCCAATGCTCGTGTGATGGCTGTTGTTGTACGCAAAATTGCACAACGTCAAGTACCGATCCCACGGAGCTCCACACTCCATAACACAAGCTCTGAGCATGTCCTCCAGAGTCTGTATCGTCCGCTCCGACTAGCCATCTGATTGAGGATGGTATGTCGTGCTCATCTTGAGCTTCGTCCCCAGAGCTTCCTGTATCGCCTTCCACAGGCGTGATGGGAATCGGGTGTCTCGGTCTGAGATAATCTCGTTCGGAACCCCATGTAGACGCACGATCTCATCGATGTAAATCTGCGCCAACCTCTCAATCGGATACTCCTGCCGGATGGGGATGAAATGAGCGGATTTGGTTAATCGGTCCACGACTACCCAAATGACGTTCTTCTTGCTGGGCGTGAGCGGTAACCCGACCACGAAGTCCATGGCGATCGAATCCCACTTCCATTCGGGTATCTCCAGTGGTTGTAGCTTCCCTCCAGGCATCCGTCGCTTTGCCTTAACCTGCTGGCAAGTGAGGCATCTCGCTACGTAGTCCGCCACATCCATCTTGACCCTTGGCCAGGTATACCACTGTCGTAGACCCTGATACATCTTGCTTGCCCTCGGATGTATCGCCAACCTCACAGTCAATTCAGCGGCGTTGCTGCGAGATGAGGTGACAACACGTATGGCCGCTAAGATCCTATTCCTG
>NW_010968505.1:1639565-1645627 GCF_000463585.1 Tarenaya hassleriana | reverse complement strand
AGCTTTCCCCGGATGATAGGCTATCTCCAGATCATAATCTGCAATCAGCTCCAACCATCTTCGCTGTCTCAGATTCAGATCCTTCTGAGATATTACATAAGTCAAGCTCTTGTGGTCCGTGTTGAGTTTAACTTTCTCCCCGTACAGATACGATCTCCAGATTTTCAGCGCGTGAACCACCGCTGCTAACTCCATATCATGTGTCGGGTAGTTCTCCTCGTGTTTCTTCGACTGCCTCGACGCGTAAGCGATCACGTGTCCCTCCTGCATCAATACGCAGCCGAGTCCGTGCTTGGACACGTCAGTGTATACCTCGTACAACATTATCGGCCGTGGTAATGCCAGGATCGGCACTGATGTCAATCTCCGCTTCAACTCTCCGAAGCTCTCCTCGCATTCTGCCGTCCACTCGAACCTGACGTTCTTCCCCGTCAGCTTTGTCAAGGGTCGAGCGATTTTGGCGAATCCCTTGACGAATCGTCGGTAATAGCCGGCTAGTCCCAAGAAGCTCCTGACTTTTGTCGCAGAAGTCGGGGACTGCCACTCCATGACGGCCTCGATCTTTGCCGGATCGACCTGAATGCCCTGGGCCGATACCACATGTCCCAGGAACCCAATCTCATGTAACCAAAAGCTGCACTTACTGAATTTCGCGTACAGCCGGTTCTCCCTTAGTCTCCACAATATCTTCCGTAGGTGCTCCTCATGTGTCTGTGGATCCGGTGAATAGATAAGGAGGTCATCGATGAAAATGATGACGAACTCATCCAGATAGTATATGAACACGCGGTTCATCAGTTGCATGAACACCGCAGGCGCGTTCATGAGCCCGAAAGGCATGACCACGAACTCAAAGTGTCCATATCTCGTCCGGAATGCCGTCTTCTGTATGTCATCCTTCTTGACCCGAATCTGATGATATCCGGATCGTAGATCGATCTTCGAAAACCATTTGGCTCCCTGTAGCTGGTCTAGCAACTCATCAATCCTCGGTAGCGGGTACCGATTCTTGATAGTCACTTGGTTGAGCCCTCGGTAATCGATGCACAATCGCATACTCCCGTCCTTCTTCTTCACGAAGAGTACCGGTGCTCCCCACGGTGAGACGCTAGGGCGAATGAAACCCTGCTCCACCAACTCGTTCAGCTGTTTCTTTAGCTCGACCATCTCTGTAGGTGCCATTCGATACGGAGCCTTGGAAATTGGCTCGGTACCCGGTATCACATCTATGCTAAAGTCGACTTCTCGACTGGGTGGTAATCCTGACAGATCATCGAGAAACACGTCTGGAAACTCCCGTGCAACGAGTGTATCCCCCAGTCTCCGCTTCGATTCCTGAGTAGCGGTAATAAATACCAGGAATGCTTCGTTGCCCTTCCGGATCATCTTCTCGGCCTTCAGTGCCGAGATGATCGGGTCCGCTGCTGGCGCTCCTCGACCTCGGAACTCGAACCCTCCGAATTCATCCACAAACCAGATTGTCCTCTTAGAACAATCAATGTAGGCTTGGTACTTCATCAACCAATCCATGCCCAGAATGATGTCGAAACCTCTGATGGGTACCACAATGAGATCTGCGGCTAATAGGCGACCGCAAACCTCAAGGGGTATGCCTCTCAGGATCCCGTGCACTGCTAATGTCTCTCCGGTTGGTATGCGTACAATAAAATCACTTCTCGACTCGATCTCTCCAGTCTCAAGCCTCTCCGCCACTCCCGCACTCAGGAAACTATGGGTCGCCCCAATGTCAAACAACGTATAACATGAAACTCCACAGAGATATAGAGTACCTGAGATCGCGGCAGCCTCGGCTCCATCAGGGTGAGCCTCCTCCTCATCTTTGAAGGTTGTAATGCTCTAGTTAATCTATATATGAGACTTTTGTAATTAATTCATTTGTGGAATGAATTAAAATTTTCATTATACGATTTGCATATTTGTTGTATGATAAAATCCATGAATTATTTATAGAAATAATTCTAAATTCCCTAGTTGATCTCATCGTGGGAACGATGATGAGCTAAGACTAGCATGAGGCGTGATAGATGATCATTATGATGATTATGATTATTAGATATGTATCACGATCATGGGTACTTGTTTGGAACAAGTGACTGGATGACCCGCATGAGATTATCACATGGACCTGAGTCATGACTTGAATCTCATGTGATGGTTCGCTACTGTATCCTTAAACCGGAGATATCTATATGTATCCGACATGAGGAGTAACGTGCTCTGACTCAGTCAAACGTTATCCGTAATAGGATAACTATAACGACTGTATTCGGGTACGCTATGAGACATGTGGAGGATAATAGATATTCAAAATTGATTTTGATCCTCTCATTACGAGAGAGATATCGTTGGGCCCCTCGAGTGAGATGAACTGTGAAATGCGTGGCCACGCTTAGATGAATGTCATCTATTATGTCCAGTTATCTCATGGATGAGAAAGCAGTCGAACCTGATAAGGTGGCTAGATCCATGCCTTATGTTCGACATATGATATCGTGTGTCAAAAGGATCGTAGTTAGAACTATTACTGCTCTGTTAGTGGATCACTAACTCTATCAATGTGAGGGTTGTAGTGTCTTGCTAGAGACCACCTACAATCAGTGAGTTGAAATAGTGTTTCGAGATCACGATTACATTGAATGAACCTACAGGGTCACACACGAAGGGTTGGAATGTAAAAACTAACAAAGTGAAGTCTGAAACAGAATGTTTGTTGAACTCGATCGAGTAAGTGTAACTCGTCCGAATTTGGTCAAATTCGGTTGAATTAATGCAATTTAATCGAAACATAAAACGGTGTGGAAATTCGGTCGAATTAATGTAATTCAACCGAACGGTGAATAGTGACTATGAATAGTAACCGTGAATAGTGTCGGTGAATAGTAACCATGAATAGTGTCGGTGAATAGTTTACCGAGCAAAAATCCCACATAAAAAATTCTACCCATTTTCAAGGGTTTTGAGCTCTATATAAGGGGAGCTTGTCCAAAGACTTCAATACACCAAGTCCTAAGTCCTATAGGGGATCTAGAGAGCTTTAAGAAGTCTAAACGACCATAAGCTCTCAGGAACCTCTCCGGACTAGCGACTGATTTTAGGCCCTAGCAAGCCAGATCCAATTGTTGGATCCAACCCGCGGTGTGGATACCGTAGAGGTCGTTGCCCTTTGTGACGACTCTCAGCGGCTGTTTTGCCCATCGCCGTTTGGCTCCGTCTCGCCTTTGAGGTCAATATCTCTCTTCGAGATCTTTATTATTCGTTTTTGTTTATTATTACATTTATTCACGATTCTTAGTGTTTTCCTAGTTCTAGGATTAATTAAATTATGAATTTAATTTCCGCTGCGCTTAGATCCTAGAACTAGGTTAGTGTCAGGTCGGGAACCGTGGCACTAGGCCTGGAAAAACCCAACAATCTTCCTCCTGGATCTCCGGCTCGGCACCAAGAGCATAGACTCTCGGGGCTGCTCCAGTCCTCGCTGGTGGTCGGGGTGGCATGTCCGCCTGGCCTAGTGGTCGTGGTGGTCTCGGCGCCAGAGCCGGTGGTCCCGTAGTCCTCGTCGGACAATGCGATGCAATGTGTCCAGGCTGGTCGCAACGATAGCAGATCAGAGATCCTCTCGTCGCCAGTGGTAGTGGGGCATGAACAACGGGCGCCTTGCCCTTGTCGCGTGGGTCGCTGTTCCGCACGTTCCTCCCAGAGGAACCCGTACCAAGGTACTTCCTGAAGGGGCTCCGCTCGCGAGTCTTCCCTTCCTTCTTCTCCCGTTCCCCACGCTCCACCTTCTCCAGCTGCGAGATGTACCGACTCAGCGTCGGGTACTCCTGAATCTCGATCTTCCTCCGCATGTAAGGTCGGAGTCCAGCAATGAACTTCTGGATCTTCGACTCCTCGGTGGGCACCAGATGCCCTCCATACATCAGTAAACGGGTGAACTCCGCCTCGTACTCGCTGACAGTGATGTCCCCCTGCTGCAACATGAGGAACTCTGCCACACGGTACTCGCGGTCTTGTCGCCGGTAATACTTCGCCTCGAATTCCTGTCGAAATTCCTCCCATGTGAAGCGATGTCCTGCTGGCGCCTCCTGCACCACCTTTGCCCACCAATGTCGGGCCTGGCCCGACAGATGATGGCTCGCAATCATAGTCCGGTACTGGTACGGGCACTGCAGATAATCCAAGTCCTGAGAGATCTGGGTGAGCCACTCCTCCGCAGATTCTGGTCACACCGATCCCTCGAATCGTGGGGTGTGCATCGCCCGCAGCTTCTTGACGATGGGAAGGTATCCCGCCATCGCAGCAGGTATCGGCGGCTGGTGTAGATCCTCCTCCCTCGGCTCCGGGTCTCTCGCCGGAGGTGGTGGTGGGGCGTGAGCAGCCAGGTGCTGCGACACGGTCTCCTGAAACTGACGAAACTCTGCTCTCCACCCTTCGTCCCCTGGGTTAGGCGGTGGAGTCTGTTCGGGAACGTCGTTAGCCCTCGCTGCAAGCCTAGCACGTCGTGGCGCCATTTCACTGCACCATATTTAAGATAGTTTAACAACTGACAACCGATATGGCATCATCGATGTACGGACCTCGGCAAAAGAAGATTTTCTTCGGACATGATTTGAAATTTTTTTTCGTAGAAATCATTGGATAATGAGCACGATTCCTTCCCAAGGAAAGAACATGGCTCTGATACCAAAAGTTGTGACATCCGTAATCCGTGTACAGCAAACGGGTTGTTCCACATTGACGATATATAATAAAATTATAATTTGCGGAAGAAAAATACGAAATCCAAACATTTTTAATCCAAATCAGAGTAAGCAGCGTAAAATACAACAAGCGATTAGTATCGCAAAATACCACATGTCCGAATAGATATAATTCAACCGTACAAAATGCGGGAAATACAAGCCCCATAATTCTTGAATTCAAATCCCGTACATGATGCTGTTTCTCTCAAGTCGTCGTCGTCCGGGGCGCTAGGCGTAATCCTCGTGATCTGAAAAATATAAACCACGAGGGCTAAGCACAACTGCTTAGTGAGTAGCCCGGGTTGAACCCGGAAATCCCGTTCCCAACGAGAACGGTACAATCGACATTTCTATAACACACATGCAATAAACAAAACGCAATAAACATGTAAACGGCAATCACAATCACGCCCGTATGGAGTCCACCATAGGGCTTAGCCATATCCCCTAGTCAAATCCATGACTAGGAGCGAATCCACGCCTCGTGTCGCACACGACTAGAACATATCTCGACACCCGTCAAGTCCATGACGGTGATGGTTGAGTCCACAACCATCCACAACCACAATCACGCTTAACTCGTACGCACGAGTAAGCTACAAACACGGCACCCAACGTGCAATTTTCCCATTGTACAATCACGCGTATCATAGTTCTCGATCCCTATCGAGCTACCGTTTAACGCCATGCAATTCTACCCACAATAATCACGCAACGGTCACTCGTATTTCGATATCGCACGTCTCACTACGCTACTTAACGTTCTAGCGGAAACTTGGTTCGATGGATCCCAATCGTGAAACTTGTCCTTTGGTGGGGTTTGGTGTGACACCCGTATCCCGCTTCCCGTGAACAGGATGCGCCACATGGACTAAAACCAATTAAAATAATACCAAATAAAAATACGGGAATTTTAAAACTTTCTAACCATAATACGCAGCGGAAATACACACGATCAATATCGCAAAACAACACATGTCCGAATAGTAAACGCACATCGTACAAAATATGGGAATACAATTCCCGTAGTCCAAAATACAAAACCCGTACATGATGTTGCCTCTCTCAGGTCGTCGTCGTCCAATGCACTAGGCATAATCCTCGTGATCTGAAAAATTTAAAAACCACGAGGGCTAAGCACAACTGCTTAGTGAGTAGCCCGGGTTGAACCCGGTAAACCCGTTCTCATCGAGAACAGTGTTAAAACGATAATTCACAGTCAACAAACAAAAAACAATATATATATAACATGCATAACATTCACCACAACCATATCAATCACAAACATACCCGTATGGAATC
>NW_010968505.1:1617223-1638549 GCF_000463585.1 Tarenaya hassleriana | reverse complement strand
GGTTCCGGTCCGCCGGACCAGGAACTGGTCAGCTCCGGACCAAGTCCGGGAAAACATTTTTCAGTCCGGCGGACAAGGGAAAAAGGCCGAGGAATCCTGGTCCGACCCGGACCAATTTCTGGTCCGGCGGACCAGGCCTGTTTTTGCCCAAAAATGGTCCGATTGACCAACGAAGAGGGGACGGACCCGATCCGGATTGCTCATATCTCACTCGTTTCTTAACCAAATCGCGCACCGTTTGTTTCTAAATGTTCATTGGGATGTCCTTCAAGCAATAGATTATTTAAATATTCTGTATACATGAAGAAAAATGATTCGTAATGCCTATACCTTAAAAATCGCGATTCTGCAAATTTCAGTTTTTCCATAGTTTTCATTTGTTCATATCTCCTTCGTTTCTCAACCAAATTGAGTACCGTTTGTTTCTAAATCTTCATTGAAATGTCCTCTTTCAAACTCAATCAACGAATCATCGAGATAACACAATCACATCGATGAAAATGAGCTTACACAGACGTAACTCAAGCCACTCACCTTGGCTCAGATTCGGATCTGAGTTTTGGCCGGATTTATTGCCGTTTTCCGGTGACTCCGATGACGACGACCCTCCTAGACCATCTGGGGCTGACCCTCTTTGCTCCCACGAGCTCCTTTCTCCTTCCCCCTCTCTCTTTCTCCTCCTTTCTCCCTCTCTTCTCTCCCTTTCCTATCTTTTTCCTCTGCAGCAGAAATGGCTGCGCCCCCTACTTTGCTAGGGTTTTTGGCCATGAAGGAGAGGTCGAATGGGCTCAAGCAAAGGCCCAAGTCAAAGCCTGCAACACCCTAAGGGTCGTGGGAGGTCGAATCACGTCGAGAGGGATCGGGACGGGCTGGTAGATCGCACTCAAAATGGCTACTTCGCGAGAACGTGCTAGAAAACTTTGCACTGCCGGTCCGCCTGACCAAGTATTTGGTCCGCCGGACCGGATGACCAAATCAGAATTTTGGTCCGTTCAAGCTGGTTTCGGTCCGACTGAGCTTCTGGTCCGGCTGACCAAGTATGGTCAGCTCCGGGCCAGACTCCATTTCCTCCTCTCGCCCCGTTCCTTCGGTCCGACGTGGCACTTCCTCTCCGAATGGTTCTGGTCCGGCGGGCTGACTTTTGGTGAGCCCCGGACCAACCTTCCTTTTTCTTCTTTCGGTCCGCCTCTTCTTCCCTCGAGTCTGTCTGACGGACTTAGTAGGTTGGTCCGACTGACCAGATTTTGGTCTGGCGGACCAACTTCACTTTTCCCAAATTTTCTATCTTTTTCCAATCCGTTCCTCCTCGTCTTGGTCCGATGATCCGACCCTGGTCCGACTGACCAGTTCCTGGTCAGATCTGGACTGAAGATAAATTTCAACATTCTTCTTTGCTTATTTTTTTTTATCCTTTTTTTGACGTTTTCCAGCTTCGTACTCTTTTCCATTTTTTTTTTCACTTCCATTCCCAAATTATTATACACATTTATTTAATTATTTATTCTCGAAAATAATTAAATATTTATTTTGGGATCCGGGGTATTACATTTGGTTTGCCCATGGTCAATTCTGGCCAGGCCCGGGCCAACCCCGTTGGTCATTTCCTTTTTCCGGGCGAAATCGGATTTTTCTCCCATCTTTCTCGGAGCCTGGTCCGGCGGACCGAATTCTGGTCAGCCGGACCAGTCTTCCTTCTCCTCTGGCCCGCTCCGTCTCTTGGTCCGTCGATCCGAGAGAGAAAACAAGGCTGGTCCGGGGGACCAGGATTGGTCAGCCCCGGACCAGCTTGTTCTTCCTCTCTCTCGGTCTTGTTCTTGGTCAGGCCGTATGAGACTCCTCGGAGTACGTCTGATCCGGTGGACCAGGACTGGTCAGCCCTGGACCAGACTACTCTTTACCCTTTGGTCCGCTCCTTCTCGGTCAGTCGGTGCGCGTCTCCTCGGAACACGCCTGGTCAGGCGGACCAGGACGTGTTTTTCTCTCGGTCCGCCTTGTCTCCCTCTGCTCCGACTGACCACACGTTCATCATCCCAGTCTCGGTCCAGAGCTGACCAGAGGCTGGTCCGGCGGACCGGGACTGGGACTTGCCTTCTTCTTCGCCATTTCTGAACTCTGTTTCGCGTTTTCTCATTCGTTTCGATTCGGGGTTGTTTCCAAATGTTATTAACACATAGTTTTACATCCCTAGACATGTTCTAAGCCTCAAACACGCAATGAAATTTTGATTTGCACTATCACACATTGAAAACAAGATCTCACAAATCCAACTCAAGCCATTCACCTTGCTCTTGGTTTGTCCGAGCTTGTGTGCGTTCCTCGTGGCTCCACACGACGTGAGAAGCTTCGGGACACGTCTGGGCATGTCCCTCTTGGTCTCCCCGAGCTCCCCTTGCACTGGTTCGTCCCCTTTCTCTCCCTTTCTCCCGATTTCCTTCTCCCTCTGTTTCTGTCCGAAAATGGCTAAGTGTCAGGGTTGGGGGGACGTTTATGATGTGCGAGAGAGGTCGAATGGGCTCGATCCCAGGCCCATAGGCGTGCCTGCAACACTCTCGAGGCGTGGGAGGCGACGGGATGGCGCGGGGGCCCGGAAATCCGACAAAAGCCGCGTCTGAATATGGCAAGCTGGCAACTCGCTTTTGCTGTCAAGGCCAGGTCCGTTGGACCAGCTCCTGGTCCGCCGGACCAGGGTCACTTTTTTTTTATTTTTTTTTTTGAATTTTTCTTTTCCCAGTCCGCGCGCTCCGTCCCGACTCTGCCTGAGTGGTTGGTCCGCCCCGGACCTGTCCTGGTCCGGCGGACCAACCTCTTTTTTTTTTTCCTTTTCTTCTTTTTCCTTCTTCTTCATTCCTTCTCGATCCTTCCCGCATGTGACGATTCTCGTGCCTCTCTTCGGCATTGTACCATTCACTTTGGGTAATTTTGTGACATCTCTACTTAATTATTTGTTTTAAAATAATTAAATATTCAGATCGGGTTTCGGGGTATTACACATCACTATGTATCAGGTTTAATAACTTTGTCGCTCTCTGTCCTTTCCCCTTGAAAGGATGCTTCGTCATCTTGCCTATCAAACACGACTCGCAAGATTCAAGAGAGTCAAAGTCAAATGAATCCAGAAGGCCTTCAGAATGAAGCTTCTGAATGCGCTTCTCGTTTATATGGCCTAGACGACAATAGCAGAGGAAGGTCGGGTTTAAGTCGTTCGGCTTAAACCGTTTAGTACTCACGTTATAGATGGACGATGTCAAGTTCGTAGGCTGATCATTCAAGACATATAAATCATTCACAAGATAACCATTACCATAGTAAATGTTGTCTCGATAAATCATCAAACTCGAGTTCTCAATCACAAATCAAAAACCATCCAAATCCAGACATGAAATAGAAACGATGTTTCTGGTAATCGCATGCATATAGTAACAATTACTTAATTCTAAAACAAGTCCAGAAGGAAGATGCAAATCATAAACGCCAACACACAATGCAACAACTCTTGCTCCATTTCCAACGCGTAGATCCGCTTCTCCCTTGGCTAGCATCCTACTTCTTCTTAGTCCTTGCACATTTCCACAAATGTGTGAGGCACTTCCGGTATCCAATACCCACGAAGATGTAGTACAGATGTTAGCTTCTATAACATGAATACTGAGGCAGAAGCTTCATCAAGCTTCTTGTCCTTCAGATCCTCCAAGTAAATGTGACAATTACGCTTCCAGTGTCCAAACACTCCGCAGTAATGACAGTCACCCTTATCGGGCTTAGGCTTGGGCGTAGAGGCAACTTTTGCCTTTTTTGCCGCCTTCTTTTTGGCTTTGTCTCGCCGCTTCTTGCTGGAGTTTTTCTCAACAGCAAGCACAGTCTTGGGAACCACAATATCCTACTCGGCCGATTTCAGCATCCCATGCAGTTCGGCTAAGCTCTTAGTCATCCCGTGCATGTGGTACTGCATCACGAACTGATTATAGTCCTCGGGCAATGACATCAGGATCAAGTCCACGGCCAAATCTCCATCGAGCTTGTAACGACCCGATGCCGCTACGGAATGATAGAGCCACACACCAACACAGGACCTTTTAGCGTGTTTTGTCCTCACTCGCACACATCCCGGAAAGTACTTCCCAGGAGGTCACCCATCTTAAGACTACTCCAGAGCCAGCACGCTTAACTTTGGAGTTCTCTCGAGGTAGGCAACCGAAAAGGTAGATGCATCTTGTTGCTATGAGTAGCTTAATTAATTCCTTTAAGTTATCTTAGACTGCGTAGTCCCATACCTACACAGTCCTCGGATCCCTCTCATTCCGGTGCGTCCGCTTCATCCCTGTACCCCCTACCCAGAAGCTCGTCAGGAGTCGCCCATTGTCCATGCCTCTCGCACCGGCGATCACTCCCCGCCCTCCTACGGTATCCTGGGTTGTCACAGGCCCACCAGCTTCCGCCTGGTTCGTCCACGAACCACACCGTACTGGGAGAGAACCGATTCTGATACCATTCGTCCACGAACCACACCGTACCGGTTGACGCCATGTCCTACAGAAAAAGACAAAACAGAACGAACAAAACAAAATGCAGATTCTTATCAATGATCTATTACCAGCTAGTCCATCATCAATCAACGACAACATAGATGCACACACAAGCTATATTCCCATAAAGAAAAATAAACCTACAATAAATTTCTATATGGGACTAAGATCCATATTTCACATAAGAATAAGTTGTTACACTTATCCCTATGTTATTTAGGTAGATATCTAATGTCAATCACATCCAATGTGATTCTTAGATCTTTTATGAGACTATGATATCGAATATCATTGTATACTCGTCTCATCTGTACCATTAAGTCTCACGTCAAACTTGACGACTTAACCTAAGGTAAACCATATTCAAGGTGTGGGAACCGCGATTTCCCACCCTGCCTCACAAAGATAATCCGACACGCTCAGCTTTAGCATGACCCATGTTACGGACGATCGATGCCTTGACAGGCGCTCTAGTAATGGAAGGTACACGCTTAGCATTACATAAATAAGGGATTTTCGAAACCACGCCTAGATCAAGCATCTAATTTCAAGCTATGAGAACCACCATTTCTCCATCTTGCCTCACCAAGATAATACGGCACACCCAGCTTTGGCATGGCCCATGACACGTACGATCGAGGCCTTGACAAGTGCTTTATTCGTAGAGATCCTAGATCTAACCGGTTTCTGTGCAACAATTGTACATAATCCGAATAGACCATCCATTCGATTATGTAATCGCAATCCCAAAGCTCCCACTCAATCAAGCATATCTAATATCTTGATTAAGTTGCATGCATTCATTCACTATGGACCATCCAAACGAACGAATCATGCTATTTGAGTTATAATTGATAAGATTAAGCAACGATTGCATAATCCGGACTTATAAAACTAAAAATTTTGAAATCTGGACCTCAGACCGTCTGTTCTGGATGTAGAACGGGCGGTCTGGCCTCTGCAGAACAGAGTGGTTCAAATGAGGTCTTGGACCAGATGTTCCAGACACTCTGGAACGGACGGTCCAGACCTTACAGTCCGAACCGCGAGCGACACGGTCCGCCACCCCTGGACCGTCCGGTCTGACATAACCAGAACGGACGGTCTAGGGTCACGTGATCAGATCACGTTCGTCCCCGTTCTCAGCCCCGACCAGACCCGAAACACATCCGAATTCATCTGTAGACCCAAAATTCGAACTCCTGCACTCTATGCAACATGAAACATGCAATCTACCGTAGATTCAATCATCAAACATGCATAGAATCAAAGCAAACATGGATTCAAATGATTCAAATCTTAAAACGTGCGTGATCGGATTCTACGAAATCAAAACAGAGCAACCAGGCTCTGATACCACTGTTGGGATTCCTGGGATCTCTAGAGCGAATCCTATTCCTAAGAGATCGATTCTGGGGTTTGCGCAGCGGATGTAAAACAAAAATTTATGAAACCCTAGAACCATGCTTCTATGAATCGTAGAAAAGTAAGAACGCTTACCTCAATCGATCCGGGGCCTGTATCAATTGACGAAGTCGTTCGATCACGAAAGGGAGGAAGAATACCTCGCCCTCTACACATATCCACAACTCGGGATGGATTCCAACGATTGGAAGTTGTCTGCTAGGACCCGAATCTGCTATTCGGTTTTGTGCTTCGAGAAAACGTGACTTTGATCACACTTCGAACCTCTTGGATCTCCCCAAAAGTCTATCAAAAGTGTTCTCAAGTCGACCACCCTTCATTAGGGTTTAATCTCCTTCTTATAAGGAGATTTAACCCTAATTCGGTTTAATTTTCGAAAAACCTGAAGCCCAGAACGGACGGTCCAGAAATGCACTTCGACGTGGACCATCGGGTCTGGAACTGGCGGACCGTCGGGTCTGGCCCTTTAAGTCCGTCTGTTCCAGCCCCTTCCGTCTCGGTTTTTCCGTCGTTTTCTCATGCGTTTTGTCCTTCCCTGCGTGTGTGACCCTATAGGCTCATTCGATATAGCAGTATAATCCGAAATCTCTATTTCGGATATACAAGTCATAGGCGGTCTCTAGCAAGACACTATGACTACCTATCTCGAATAGAGTTTGTTCGTGATCTTACGAACGTCAGTGATGATTCCGGCTGATGATCCTTTTGTATCGCGATATCATATGTCGAACATAAAGCATGGACAAGCCACCTTATCTGATTCGACTGCTTTCTCGTTCACTGAGTTCGACTGTCTGAAATAGACGACGCTCGTCTATAGTGCGGCCACACATTTCTACAATCTCGCTCAAATGAGGGGCCCAACGATATCTTTCTCTTTTACGAGAGGTAAAATCCTGTCTTGACTATCTACAATTCAACACATGATTCGTTTCGTACCTGATACACGCCTTTATAGTCCTCCTGTTACGCAGGACGTTTGACGTATTTAAAGCACGCCACTCCTCATGTTGGATTCCGTAGATATCTCAGGTATTGGGATCTAATCATGGAACCGCCATATGAGATTCAAGTCATGATGCTAGTCCATGTGACAATCTCATGCGGGTCAATCCAGTATTTCGTTCTACAACGAATACTTATGATCGTCATTGTATCCAATACCTATGGTCATCTATATGATCATCAATCACACATCATACTAGTCTTAGTATATCATTATTCCCACAATGATACATGACTAGGGAGTTTAGTATTGTTCATAACAATACATGGATTTCATAACATATCAAGTATGCACAATACGTAATGAATCAAACACTCATCCATAAACTCTTAGAAAGTGTCAATACATCAAATGTATCTAAATAAAGCTCGCAAAACAGTACATCATAGAGCACTAAACCAACACTTTTGCATATCACTTGCATTCTCCACATGATATATAGATCTAGAACTGCATTCGCATGAACATATATCTAAGACACATAGAAAACATGCATAGAAAATGTTTTTGAGAATGTTGGTTAGCTCACATATGGACGATAGAGTAGAGATCTGATGACATCGGTTTTTGACGTTATTTTCCTATGGTTTTAGTTGCATTTCACCTCTCTTTTCCGTACAAATCTAGCATTTAGGCTGCATTTTGTACACAAATACTGTTTTCTTTGATTTTTGATGTAATTTCAGGATTATTCGCATAATTAGACGAAAACAGAGCTAAAATGGTGTTTTGGAGCTTAATTGGACCAAGTGGACGATCACGGACGAGTTAAGGAAGGTCACAGACGAGTTAAGGAAGGTCACGAACTTGTCACGGGCAAGAAACGGACTACGGAGTGAAAAAGGGAAGAATCTCGATTGAGAATATCGATATCAACATTTTATAACATTGATATCGACGTTCCTCAACATCGATATCGACCTTTTGAGCCACCTCGAGATCAAACTTTCAGATTTCCCGATCTAGACATTCTCAAACATCGATATAGATGTTCCATATCTCGAGATCTGAGGAGTCCAGATATCGACCTTCTTCAACGTCGATATCGACCTTCTACAACATCGAGATTGAGACACCTTGGAAGAATATCGATGTTAGAAAACATCGATATCGAGGTTTCTAACATTGATATTTCGAGATTTCTATAAAAACGACCATAAAGATCAAAGAGGGGGTCTGCACATTTTAACATTTTTCGAGACTTGTACTTGATTTTTGGTTACTCAACGTTTGGGGGACGAATTGGAGTGGAGATTGCTATATTTCATTGTTCAAGGATCGATTATTTACACAATAAGTCTTCTATTCTCTTTTTCTATTGAAATGTTGTATGAATTCATGTCTACTTTGCTTTCCTCCATGATGCGTGAGTAGTTACTTGTTGTAGGTTAGGGAATCTAGCCATGTTACGGAATTATCAATGTACTGAAACAATTGAATGCATGTCTAAGTTAGATCCAGTTCTATGAATTGAACATAATGCTTTCTTAGGATTGATCACCCTATAGAATTGAACTTGGGTAATTGCAAAAGAATTTGGATTAGTTAATACCAGAATTCATTCATGAGATAGGTTCAATTATTAATTTTGAACGCATAGGTGGAACTTGATAAGGAATTCTTAATTCGACCTAGGAACTATGATAGGGGACGTTAATGCTTCTAACGTAGACCTAAAGATGTAGAAACTGATATGAAAGCGTTAGTTAGAGAGCGATGATCTCTGACCGGATGCGTTCTAGGATAAAGGCTAGAAGTCCATGAATCAATCTTAGACTGCAAACCAACCATATTATTTAGATGTTCCGTAGCATCGGTCAACCCTCGAACCTACAGTGCCTTTAGCTATAGTTTTTCCCAACCAACCAACTATTTTGCTCTCGACCTTTGCTAGGATCATCATTGACACCATCACCTCTCGGTCCCTGTGTTCAACCTTGGTATTACATTGAATCCGTACCCTTACAGAATCGGCTTAGTCTAGATTTTATTACTTGACCATCTATTCACCTAGATTGGCACGATCAAGATCCTTTGATGTTTTAGTGAATCGGACTTAGATTTTCCTATGTATAGCCCGGATTGTCAAGTTTTATTCGAATTGATTGATCGAACTTGGAATGATAGCCTTAGCGTGTGGGGTACACTAGAGTTTAGAGACTAGGACTGTTAGAGTTGTCTAGCCAAACGTAGAGTTTTCCTAAGAACCGTTCCCCATTCGCAGGAATATTACGCCCCAGTATAGTCGAACCGAGTTTAGCCATTGTTTTACCACTCTTATTTTTAGCTCGTTAGACAACAGACTTCTCGTCCGGGGGTGGCGGCAATCATCACGAGATGAGCTATAAACCCTGTACCATACCTAGACTTTTCGACCATTAGACCTATATATGCTGAGATACTTTGAAAAAGAAAAGTCACGAACAGAAAGAAAAGAAAAGAAATAAAAAATAAAAAATGAGAAAAGAGAAAAGAAAAGAAACTCCCGAGGCAAAAGAAGAAGAAAATGCGTTAAAGAATTAGAAGAGTATCCGTACTTAGAGTTATATGCATGAACCCTCTTCTACACTCACCTTCTAGCCTTTTCCATAACCTTAGGGCCGAAATATTCATGTGAACAGCGATAAATAGGTTTGAGAAACGTGTTTGGTGGATAGTTAGAATAGTTTGGGTGGCACTAAGCGATATGGAAAATCCCATAGGTATTTTTCATTCCGAGAGACGAAAGACCATAGTAGAATATACTTGATTCCGTTCATGGGTAACTAAGATTAGACAAGAATCTCACTCTTGACCTTCATATGGAATCGATCATTCGTTCTCCTTCTCTCTTTTTAGACTGTTTTTCCTAGAGTTTTGCTCGAGGACGAGCAAAAGTCTAAGTATGGGGGAGTTGATAACATCGATTTTTGACGATATTTTTCTATGGTTTTAGTTGCATTTCACATCTCTTTTCTGTACATATCTAGTAATTAGGCTACATTTTGTGTACAAATACCGTTTTCTTTACTCTTTGATGTTATTTTTGGAATATCTGCATAATTAGACGAAAATAGAGCTAAAACAGTGTTTTAGAGCTTAAACGGACCAAGTGGACGATCACGGATGAGCTAAGGAAGGTCACAGGCTTGTCACGGGCGAGAAATAGACTTCGTAGTGGAGCAGAAAGAATCTCGATGTTGAGAATATCGATATCGACGTTATACAACATCGATATCGACGTTTCCAGCCACCTCGAGATCAGACTTTCAGATTTTCCGATCTAGATGTTCCACAACATCGACATCAATGTTCACCTACCTCGAGATATGAGCAGTCCAGATATTGACCTTCCATAACATCGATATCGACGTCCCCATATATCGAGATCTCCACACTTTGAAAGAATATCGTTGTTGGACAACATCGATATCGATGTTCCCAACATCGATATTTTGAGATTTCTATAAAAAAAAAACCGTACGGAAACCGAGAAGGGGTTTGCACATTTTCCTAGTTTTCGATACTTTTCGATATTTTTTGGTTCTTAACGTTTTGGATGACAATTTGGAGTGGAGATTGCTATATTTCATTGTTTAATGATTGATTCTTCACAATATAAGTTTTCTATTCCTTTTTCTTTTGAAATGTTTTATGAATCCATGTCTACTTTGCTTTCTCCCATGATGCGTGAGTAGTTTACTTGCTGTAGACTAGGAAATCTAGCCATGTTACGGAATTATCAATGTACTTAAACAGTTGAATGTATGTCTTAGTTAGATCCGGTTTTATGAATTGAACATAATGCTTTCTTAGGATTGATCACCCTATACAATTGAACTTAAATTAGTTAATTGCAAAGGAATTTGTATTAATTAATACAATAATTCGTTCATAAGATAGGTTCAATTATTAATTCTGAACACATAGGTGAGACTTGATAAGAAATTCTTAATTCGACCTAGGAACAATGATAGCGGACGTTAATGTTTCTAACGTAAACCTAAAGATGCGGAATCTGATAGGAAAGCGTTAGTTAGAGAGCGATGATCGCTGACCCGGACGCATTCTAGATAGAGGCTAGAGTTTCCTGAATCGACCTTAGACTGCAAACCAACCCATATCTATTTAGATGTTCCGTAGTATCGGTGAACCCCTAAAGGTACAGTACTTTTAGTTATTGAATTTCCTAATCAACCAACCATTTTTCTATCGACCTTCGCCTTCGCTAGAATCACCGTCGACACCATCACCTCTCGGTCCCTGTGTTCGATCCTGGTACTACATCGAATCTATACTCTTGCGGAATCGGATTAGTCTAGGTTTTTTTTTTATTACTTGACTCAAATCCATTCACCTAGATTGACACGATCAAGAATGCAAACTGCGATGATTCTGAGAGAGAGAGAGGACGACAACCAAGATAAGAGAGAGAGACGAAAAATCTCTTCTTAATTTCTTAATATTGAATTATGTTTCTTAAACACAATTATAAAAAGATTAGGGTTTCATTAAATCCATTGGGTCTAATGGGCATTCACTTAATCATAAAGAGAAAACAAGTCCATTAACCTTATTAATAAACATATGTGTTCATTGGGCCACCTAAACTCATCCAATAGATTTCTAATTAGTTTCGCAAACCGATCGTGGCCAGAGCACCATATCCATCAGCCATGCATTTTCACAATACAATTTATATGGATGGTCCAACGATCTTTCTCATATTAAGGAGGTAATAAATTACGTGTTGATTGTATATTATCTTCACATGACTCATTTTTATTGTTCCTATTTTTATATATTCAGCAATCTTATATAGTTAATTTTTCTATTATTAAAATTATATGCTACAAACCAAAGTTAACAACCAACTCTTCTCGAGTCAATAAAGATTAGCATACCAAACCGGACTAGAACAAAACCAGACCGAACCAGAAAATCACGACAAAACTGAGTTCCAGAAGGCCAGTCCGGATGAACCAAAATCCAATCTAGGCAAACCAGAAGTCGAGACAAACTCGAGTTTCAGAAGCCCAATCCAGATGGACCAAAACTAGTCTGGACCGGACTTGAAAACAGAGTTCGCACATGGACTTGAAACGTGATTTGTATGATGAAAATGAAGCTCATCGACTGCAACTTGTCGCGAAATCCTTCATGGTGAAGCACCTTCGACCATAAGATGCCCCAACCAATCTTAGAAGCTTCCTTTGGTCTACAAATACCCCTTCAATCTTCTAAGTCTGCCATTTTTGGGCTGAAAGTTATAGAAAAGATAAGTAGAGGGAGAAAGATAGAGAAGGGGAAGAACCAACAGAAGAGGAGCTTGAAGAAGCTAGGGGAGACCTTACTAGACATGCCAAGGACCTGCTCATGGTTCAAGAAGGCATAGAGAGCTCATATGAGTTAGTCAAATGTAACCAAGGAGCGAATTCAAGGTGAATTACTTAGATTGAATTTCTGGGATTCAATTTTTCACCGTTTATTGGTGTGAATTCGATGTTTGTGTGCATGCTATAGTTTTAGAAGATATTAGGAATGGTTAGATAGGAAAGTGGAAGAATTTGGCATGAAAATGAACGAGAATCGATAAAGAACAATGAAATATGAGTTCAGTCTGTCCAAACTGTTGGTTTAGTGCTCTATGATGTACTGTTTTGCGAGCTTTATTTATAGATACATTTGATGTATTGACACTTTCTATGGTTTTATGGATGAGTGTTTGATTCATTACATATTGTGCATACTTGATATGTTATGAAATCCATGTATTGTTATGAACAATACTAAACTCCCTAGTCATGTATCATTGTGGGAATAATGATATACCAAGACTAGTATGATGTGTGATTGATGATCATATAGATGATCATAGGTATTGAATACGATCACAATCATAGGTATTCGTTGGAGAGGAATACTAGATTGACCCGCATGAGATTGTCACATGGACTAGCGTCATGACTTGAACCTCATATGGCGGTTCCATGATTGGATTCTAAGACCTGAGATATCTACAGAATCCAACAAGAGGAGTTGCGTGCTTTGAATACGTCAAACGTCCTGCGTAACAGGAGGACTATAAAGGCGTGTATCAGGTACGAAATGAATCATGTGTTGGATTGTAGATAGTCAAGACATGATTTGTACCTCTCGTAAATGAGAGAGATATCGCTGGGCCCCTCGTGTGAGCGAGACTGTAGAAATGTGTGGCCGCACTATAGACGAACGTCGTCTATTTCAGACAGTCAAACTCAGTGAACGAGAAACCAGTCGAATCAGATAAGGTGGCTTGTCCATGCCTTATGTTCGATATATGATATCGCGATACAAAAGGATCATCAGCCGGAATCATCACTGGCATTCATAAGATCACGAACAAACTCTATTCGAAATAGGTAGTCATAGTGTCTTGCTAGAGACCGCCTATGACTTGTATATCTGAATTAGAAATTTCGGATTATACTGCTATATTGAATGAGCCTACAGGTTCACACATGTAGGGAAGGACAAAACGCACGAGAAAACGACGGAAAAACCGAGACGGAAGGGGCTGGAACGGACGGACTAAAAGGGCCAGACCCGACGGTCCGCCAGTTCCAGACCCAACGGTCCACAGAAGGCAAGCCAGAACGGACGGTCCACGTGCATTTCTGGACCGTCAATTCCGGGCTTCAGGTTTTTCGAAAATTAAACCGAATTAGGGTTAAATCACTTTATAAGAAAGAGATTAAACCCTAATGAATGGTGGCTGACTTGAAAACACTTTTTGACAGACTTTTGGGGAGATCCAAGAGGTTTAAAGTGTGATCAAAGTCTCGTTTTCTCGAAGCACAAAAACCGAATAGCAGATTCGAGTCCTAGCAGACAAGTTCCAATCGTTGGAATCCAGCCCGAGGTGTGGATACGTGTAGAGGGTGAGGTATTCTTCCTCCCTTTCGTGATCGAACAAATTCTTCAATTGATACAGGTCCCGGATCGATTGAGGTAAGCATTCTTACTTTTCTACGATTCATAGAAGCATGGTTCTAGGGTTTCATAAATTTTTGTTTTACATCCGCTACGCAGACCTTAGAATCGATCTCTTAGGAATAGGATTTGCTCTAGAGATCCCAGGAAATCCAACAGTGGTATCAGAGCCTGGTTGCTCTATTTTGATTTCGTAGAACCCGATCACACACGTTTAGGATTTGAATCGTTTGAATCCATGTTTGCTTTGATTCTATGCATGTTTGATGATTGAATCTATGGTAGATTGCATGTTTCATGTTGCATAGTGTGCAAGAGTTCGAATTTTGGGTCTACAGATGAATTCGGATGTGTTTCGGGTCTGATCGGGGCTCAGAACGGGGACGAACGTGATCTGATCACGTGACCCTAGACCGTCCGTTCTGGGTATGTCAGACCGGACGGTCCAGGGGTAGCGGACCGTGTGGTTCGCGGTTCGGACCGTAAGGTCTGGATCGTTCGTTCCAGAGTGTCTGGAACGTCCGGTCCAAGACCTCATCTGAACCAGTCCGTTCTGCAGAGGCCAAACCGCCCGTTCTACATCCAGAACAGATGGTCCGAGGTCCAGATTCTAAAATTTTTCGTTTTCTAAGTCCGATTATGCAATCGTTGCTTAATCTGATCAACTGTAACTCAAATAGCATGATTCGTTCATTTGGATGGGTCCATATAGTGAATGAATGCATGCAACTTAATCAAGATATTAGATATGCTTGATTGAGTGGGAGCTTCGGGATTGCGATTACATAATCGAATGGATGGTCTATTCGGATTATGTACAATCGTTGCACAGAAACCGGTTAGATCTAGGAGCTCTACAAGTAAAGCACTTATCAAGGCCTCGATCGTACGTGTCATGGGCCATGCCAAAGATGGGTGTGCCGTATTATCTTGGTGAGGCAAGATGGAGAAATGGTGGTTCTCATAGCTTGAAAGTAGATGCTTGATCTGAGTGTAGTTTCGAAAAAAATTCATTATTTATGTAATGCTAAGCGTGTGCCTTCCATTACTAGAGCGTCTGTCAAGGCATCGATCGTCCGTAACACGAGTCATGCCAAAACTAAGCGTGCCGGATTATCTTTGTGAGGCAGGGTGGGAAATCGTGGTTCCCAAAGCTTGAATATGGTGTACCTTAGGTTAAGTCGTCAGGTTTGACTTGAGACTTAATGGTACAGATGAGACGAGTATGCAATCATATTCGATATCATAGTCTCATGAAAGATCTAAGTATCACATTGTATGTGATTGACATTAGATGACTACCTAAATAGCGTAAGGCAGTTTGAGAGAAAGCACGTGTTTGATATGATCAATCAACTCAAAACCATGTTTGAGGAGCTAGTGCGCACTGAAAAGTACAAGACGCTGAAAGCTCTGGTGAACACGGAGATGCCGAGAGGCAGCTCTGTCAACACCCACGTCCTCAACATGAGAGGTCATATTGAGGAACTTGAGCGTATGGGAGTGAAGCTCGATAGAGATTTGGCCGTGGACTTGATCCTGATGTCATTGCCCGAGGACTATAATCAATTCGTGATGCAGTACCACATGCACAGGATGACTAAGAGCTTAGCCGAACTGCATGTGATGCTGAAATCGGCCAAGCAGGATATCGTGGTTCCTAAGACTGTGCTTGCTGTTGAGAAAAACTCCAGCAAGAAGCGGCGGGGCAAAGCCAAAAAGAAGGCGGCGAAAAAGACAAAAGTTGCCTCTACGCCCAAGCCTAAGCCCGATAAGGGTGACTGTCATTACTGCGGAGTGTCTGGACACTGGAAGCGTAATTGTCACCTTTACTTGGAGGATCTGAAGGACAAGAAGTGATGGCTCGGATTTTAGTTGGATTTTATACGAATATGTCTTTGGTTTCTAAACAGTTTTCACACATTTTTAGGCATTTTTTAGAGCCCATTCAGCTCTTCGGGACTATTTTGCGGTTTTTGGCAGGTCTACGAGGAGAGTTGCAGAATTCGACATAAGTCAAGGGAACCAGAGACTTGGATCAGACCGAATCAATGTCGGTTTGGCCGAACCAGATACCCGAGGATCTGGAGACATTGCAGGGGACATGTAGACCCAAACCGTTGTGCAGGAACCGAAACGGGGAGCCGAAAGAAGGAGAAAAGGTCTGGACCGATCGGTCTAGACCACCCAGCCGGAACGGTCCCAAGCTCGGTCCAGAGAGAAGGGCGTGTCGCGAGAAAACAGAGCCTGGACCGATCGGTCCAGACATTAACACAGGGTGGACCGATCGGTCCGGAGAAGAAATGAAGCGGCGAGAAAATGAGCCCTAGACCGATCGGTCTACACCCAGACCGAACTTGGAGAACGAAGGGGGCGACGATGTTCTCTCATTTTTGAGACCTAGGGCCGAAATCTTGAAGGGAAACCAAGGAGATTTGCTAGAGATTGAAGATTGAAGACATTATTGAGCATTTCTCTCCCCCCTTTCTCTATGTTTCATCTTGTTTTCTTGGTGTTCTTGAACATGAGCAATGAGTAGTTTCTTGTTGTGGGATGAGGGATTAGCCCTCATGTAAGGATGCTTGTCTTAACCTTTGGACCCAAGATTGTGTCTTGTTTATGCTTTCAAACTTTTGCAATGAATGAAATTTTGTTCTTCATGATTATCTCTCATCTCTCTTGCATGAATGTTTAGGGAAACCTATGATTTGTTGAATTGAGTGATGCAATTGTTTGAGTTTTGATTGCTAGAGTTTGATGAATGGTGTTTAATGCTTCTCCCTTGATGAAAATCTTATGGGTAGAATTTAGAATTGAAAATTTCATGGAAACATGGATTCTTGATTCTTGGTGCATTCATTGAAATGGATTGAGATTGAATGCGAAGAAATTCGATTCAATCCAATTTAGGATCGTGACAAGGGAATTTAATGCATTCGGGATTGCACTCTAAGCCACGAAAGTGGATAGAGTGCTCTCTTGGATAGCGGGTTTTCGGGTCGAAAGAACCGAACCCGACCTTAGTCTTCGAATCCCTCACTTTAGAACGAGCATGATATAGGTCCATAATTCCTTACGGCATCCTTGCATGGTCGGTGAAACCCGATTCCCATAACATTTTCCATCGATTATCTTTTCTTGAATTATTGTTTGCTTCGGTTTTATTTCTTTCATTAAATTTTCTGCAACCTTGAAAACCACAAAAAACAATTCTCCAATTTTATTTTTACCATTTTCCTAGTTTTAGTCGATTCCTACATTAACCGCTTAAGTCCTTGTGTTCGACCCCGGTACTACGACATCCGTATACTTGCGGATTAGTTGTGTTTCGGGTTACAAATTTAAGACTCGTCACGCAAGTGATCAAGTTTTTGGCGCCGTTGCCGGAGACTTTTTACGGTTTCCATAGCGATGATAGATTGACTCTAGGTTAGTCTTTCCAGAGTCTTTGAATTTTTCGGTTTGATTTTTGTGTGTTTGTTCACTTCCTTTTTCTTTGTGTGTTTGTGTGATTTTTATTTTTCTCTTGAGTCAATTTTTCTTTATTTCTTTTATTTCTTGATTTTTCTGTTTATTATTTTTTATGTTTGTATTTCCCTTGACTTTTCTGGACTTGTTCTGGATTTTTCGGGACCTCTCTAGACATTTCCAGAATTTCCTAGACTTTTTTCGGAGTTATTCTTGACATTTCCTGGACTTTTCTGAATTTTTCTAGATTTTTTCCGATTTTTCTGGACTTTTTCGGGATCGTTCTGGACTTTATCGGGTGTCTCTCCCTACTCTTTGCCTTTTTATTCACTTCGATTTACCTTCTCTGCCTTTTTCTGGACTTTTGTTTTTGCAGGATTCCCTTAGTGCATGAGCAGACGTCCTACTCGAAGACAACTCGACCCAGATTTTGAGCTTGCCTTTGACCCGGACATAGACAAAACCGAGAGAGAAATCCGCAGAAAACGAAGAGAGGACAGAATGGCAAAAAAGGCAGCAAGGGGTGAAGCGCAGCCAAGAGAGCACGTCCGAGCTAATCCGCAGACTCTTGGGATGTACACGACACCCAAGCATGCTCTCGTGCATCAACCGACCACCCTTAGACCATTTTGAACTGCAGCCACAGTTCATTCAGATATTGAATCAGATGAGCTTCAAAGGGAGGTATAATGAGGATCCGAATTCTCATCTTACACAGTTTAAGATGCTTTGTCGAACCATCAAGAAGCCGCCAGGGGTAACAATGGAAGATGCGATGATCGAGGCGTTTCCTTTCTCTCTGATGGACAAGGCCCGGGATTGGCTCTATACCTTGGAGCCAAATTCCATTTCTACATGGGACGAGATGGAAGAGAAGTTCATGATGAAATACTACCCGCCCATGAAGACACAGTTGGCCTTGAACAAGATCAACACATTCGCCCAAGACGATGACGAGACCTTGTATGATGCTTGGGAGAGGTTCAAGGAGTATCAGAGAATGTGTCCGCACCACGGTATGGACAACAAGTATCTCCTCTCCACTTTCATACATGGCATGGCCTTAGGGACGACACGAGAGGATGGGTTGATGCATCATGTGGAGCCAGCGTGTATGATCTCTCTTTCGAGGCTTTAGAAGCGCAGATTGCTAAAATGGCGAAAGGGAGAAGCATTTCAGGGGAAATGGGCAGCATGCGATCTTTGCCTAAGGCTGATGTCAAAGGGGATGCTAGCGAGTCTTCTGCTTTACAGACCGTTCTTTCAGAGCTCTCTGCCATCAAGCTACAGCTTGCTAGGTCCGGTTCATCAAACCCGCAGCAGGGTAAACCGGGCATGTATATGGTGGAACAAGCAGAAGAAGCCATACAAGAAGTCGACTATGTGGGAAGAAATCAATATAACAATCAGTCGAACTTCTACAATCCGGGGAATCAGAATCACCCTGGTTTTTCCTATGGCAACCTGCAAGGAGCATTGAATCCTCAGCATCAAAGCAGGCCGAAGCCTCAGGGACCCCCAGGGTTTCAGCCTAGATACCAGAATCAGGGATATCAGAGTCAGAATCAGGGGTATCAGAATCAGGGCCAGGACTACAATCAGAGAAATCAAGGGTACAGAGCTCCTCCGCCTCAGGCTAAGGAAGAAGAGTCGGAGTTAAAGTCGATGCTAGCTCAGCTAATGCACGATCAGAAAACTCGTTTTCCAGCTTGGGTCAAGAGATGCAAGGATTCAAAGGGAAGCAAGAGAGCTTTGAACAGAGATTGGATGGGATGGATGCACATCTGAAGATGGTGGATAACCAGATTGCTCAGCTTGCTTCCCAAGCTGCGAGACCTCAAGGCCAATTTCCGGGTAAGGCTGATCCTAACCCGAGGGAGCATATTAATGCTATAGACTTGAGAAGCGGAAGACAGCTTCCGGAGACCTCCCCAGCGTCAGAGAAGAGGGAGAAGGTTCACACGAACCTCAGAGGGCCGCTTTAGATAAAGGCAAGGGCCATGTTGTAGAGGGGGAAGAGGCGAGGTATATTCCGCCTCCTCCACAGGCACCCCCTCTACCATTTCCATCTCGGGGAAGGAAGTACAACGAAGACATCCAATTTGCCAAGTTCACCGAAATGTTGAAGAAGCTAGAGGTGACTATGCCTTTTCATGAGGTAGTTCTCCAAATCCCATCCTACACTAAATTTTTGAAGGACATTCTTACGAAGAAGAGGGCGGTCGAGAAGGAGACATTGGCACTTAGTACAGAGGTGAGTGCTGCCATATTGCAGACGGAGTTACCGCAGAAGATGGCTGATCCCGGTAGCTTCTCCATCCCGTGCAAATTGGGGAATGCGGAGATTGAGAGGGCGCTTTGTGATTTGGACACAAGTGTCAGTTTGCTGCCTCTCTCCATATTTAATATTTTGGGCATCAAGATCTATAGATATAGATCGAGGCGACTTCTAGGATTAGTCAAAGTACCTACATCGATATGGTCTTGAAGAGGTTGAAGATGCAAGATTCCAAGAAAGGAACACTACCGATGAGCAGTGGCACAATTCTCTGCAAGAGTCAGTCTCCTAAGACACCTGATGAGCGAGAACGCATGGATCGGATTCCATATGCTTCGGCAATTGGATCCATCATATATGTCATGCTTTGTACTCGACCGGATGTATCCTATGCGTTGAGCATTACGAGTAGATACCAGTCAGATCCAGGTGAGTCACACTGGGTCACCGTCAAGAACATCCTGAAGTACTTGAGAAGAACTAAGGATGTGTTCTTGGTATACGGTGGGTCGGAAGACGAGCGTGCTGTAAAGGGTTACACCGATGCTAGTTTCCAGTCAGACCCGAATGACTACAGAACGCAGTCATGCTATGTTTTCTGCTTGAACGGAGGAGCTGTTAGCTGGAAGAGTTCCAAGCAAGCGACCGTTGCAGATTCTACTATAGAAGCTGAGTATATTGCAGTGTCGGACGCGGCAAAGGAAGATGTTTGGATCAGGAAGTTTGTTGGCGACTTGGATGTCATTCCTAGTGATGATAGCCCGATTGCTCTGTATTGTGACAACAATGGAGCGATCGCACAAGCGAAAGAACCCAGATCCCATCAACGATCCAAACACATAGTCAGAAGATTTCACCTTATCAGGGAGATCATAGACAGAGGAGACTTCCACATTTGTAGAGTGTCGACAAATGACAACATTGCCGATCCGTTGACGAAGCCTCTGTTGGGTTTTCCTGAGATCTCTAGAGCGAATCCTATTCCTAAGAGATCGATTCTAGGGTTTTCGCAGCGGATATAAAACAAAAAATTGAATAAAACCCTAGAATCATGCATGCATGCTTACGTAGAAACGTTAGAACGCTTACCTCAATCGATCTGGGGCCTGTTTCAATTGATCCGTTCGTCCGATCACTCAAGGTAGGAAGATTACCTCGCCCTCTACACGTATCCACACCTCGGGATGGGTTCCAATGATTAAAACTTGTCTTCTAGGACCCGAATCTGCTATTCAGTATATCGCTTCGAGAAAACGAGACTTAGAACTCCTTGAACTCTTTGGATCTCACAAAAAGCTCTAACAATTCTGCCAAAGACGGCTCAAAAAGTCTCACCCTTAATTAAGGTTTTAATCTCCTTCTTATAAAGTGATTTAACCCTAATTCGGTTTAATTCTAGAAAAATCCGAAGCCCGAAACGGACGGTCCAGAAATGCACGTGGACTGTCCGTTCCAGCAAACCAGAACGGACGGTCTGCCTACGTAGACCGTCCGTTCCGGACAAGCCAGAACAGACGGTCTGCCTTCTGTGGACCGTCGGGGCTGGCCCTTTCGGTCCGTCCGTTCCAGCCCTTCCGTCTCGGTTTTTCTGTCATTTTCTCGTGCGTTTTGTCCTTCCCTGCGTGTGTGACCCTGTAGGCTCATTTGATATAGCAGTATAACCCGAAATCTCTAT
>NW_010968505.1:1614511-1616989 GCF_000463585.1 Tarenaya hassleriana | reverse complement strand
CATTAGATGTTTAGCAGTTCATGATTAGAGCAAGTGGGAGATTGTTGGTTTAATACTCTATGATGTACTGTTTGCGAGCTTTACTTGGATGCATTTGATGTATTGACGCTTTCTATGATTTATGGATTAGTGTTTCATTCATTACATGTTTTGCATACTTAAATATGTTATGAAATCCATGCATTGTTATGAACAATACTAAACTCCCTAGTTATGTATCATTGTGGGAATAATGATATACCAAGACTAGTATGATGTGTGATTGATTATCATATAGATGATCATAGGTATTGGATACGATCACAATCATAGGTATTCGTTGGAGAACGAAAAACTGGAATGACCCGCATGAGATTGTCACATGGACTAGCGTCATGACTTGAATCTCATATGGCGATTCCATGATTGGATCCTAAGACCTGAGATATCTACGAAATCCAACATGAGGAGTTGCGTGCTTTGAATACGTCAAGCGTCCTGCGTAACAGGAGGACTATAAAGGCGTGTATCAGGTACGAAACGAATCATGTGCTGGATTGTATTTAGTCAAGATGGGATTTGTACCTCTCGTAAAAGAGAGAGATATCGCTAGGCCCCTCGTGTGAGCTAGACTGTAGAAATGTGTGGCCGCACTATAGACAAACGTCGTCTATTTCAGAGAGTCAAACTCAGTGAACGAGAACGCAGTCGAATCAGATAAGGTGGCTTATCCATGCCTTATATTCGACATATGATATCGTGATACAAAAGGATCATCAAACGGAATCATCACTACCGTTCGTAGGATCACGAACAAACTCTATTCGAGATAGGTAGTCATAGTGTCTTACTAGAGACCACCTATGACTTGTGTAACCGAAATAAGAGATTCGGGTTATACTGCTATATCGGATGAGCCTACAGGGTCACACACATAGGAAAGGATAAAAGAAGAGACGAGAAAATCCCGGTGGAGCGGAGGCCAGACCGACCGGTCCAGAAGGTCTGGACTGATCGGTCCAGCCAACCCAGGCCGATCGGTCCAGACACGTGGACCGGTCGGTCCGGAGGTAACGTGTGACAATCACTCGGTCCGGAAATTGCTCCAGACCGATCGGTCCAGACGTCGGGATTTCCTAAACTCGCTCTTATTAGGGTTTTAAGTGGGATTAACTTTAGAGAACGCCTCCCAAGTCTCTTGGCACGTTTTTCAGACCCTATTGAGAGGTTTTGAGAGTGGAAAACCGAAGAGTTAGATCCCTGAAACCCTTGCGCAAAGAAGAAGGTGTTCTTCAGTCCTAGCAGACAAGTTCCAACCGTTGGAATCCTTTACGCCATGTGGATACGTGTAGAGGACAAGGTATTCTTCCTGCCTACAGTGATCAGACGAACACATCAATTGATACAGGCCCCAGATCGATTGAGGTAAGTGTTCTAACGTTTCTACAAGATCATGCATGATAGGTTTTAGGGTTTTATCAAAATTTTTGTTTTACATCCGCTGCACAAACCCTAGAACTGATCTCTTAGGAATTAGATTCACTCATGAGATCCCAGGAAACCCAACAGTGGCATCAGAGCCTGGTTGCTCTACATGATTTTGTTAGAACCCGATCACGCACGTTATAGGATTTGAATTGTTTGAATCCGTGTTTGCTTTGATGCTATGCATGATTGGATTGTGGATCTAGAGTAGATTTTCTGTTCATTGTTGCATAGTGTGCAAGAGCTTCGAATTCTGAGTTCGCAGGCGAGAACGGAGTCAAATTCGGGTCTGAAACGGGGCAGAAACGACGAAAACGAGATCTGATCACGTTTTCGCCTGGACCGATCGGTCTGGTCCTCTAGACCAATCGGTCTAGGGTTTCGCATGTCGGTTGGACCGACAGGTCCGGAGTGAACGGTCTGCATGGGTAGACCGATCGGTCTGGACCATTCCGGACCGAAAGGCCTGGACCGACCTTGACCTGGAGACCGAGCCATGTAGACCGATCGATCTAGGCCTAGACCGATCGGTCTGGGTCCCGAGGCTTCACCAAAATTTGGTTTTTCGTTTTGGGATCTGATTTGAGCAATCGTTGCTTAAACCGGTCAACTGTGATTCAGAATAGCATGATTCGTTCATTTGGATCATCCATAGTGAATGAATGCATATAACTTAATCAAGATATTAGATATGCTTGATTGATTTGGAGTTTAGGGATTGGGATTACATAATCGAATGGATAGTCTATTCGGATTATATACAATCGTTGCATAGAAACCGGTTAGATCTAGGAGCTCTACGAGTAAAGCACTTGTCAAGGCCACGATCGTACGTGTCATGGGCCATGCCAAAGCTGGGTGTAACGTGCTATCTTGGTGAGGCAAGATGGAGAAATGGTGGTTCTCATAGCTTGAAAGTAGATGCTTGATTTAAGTGTGGTTTCGAAAATCCCTTTTTCATGTAATGCTAAGTGTGTACCTCCCATTACTAGAGCGCCTGTCAAGGCATCGATC
>NW_010968505.1:1611385-1613760 GCF_000463585.1 Tarenaya hassleriana | reverse complement strand
GTACTGAAAAGTACAAGACGCTAAAAGCTCTAGTGAAGACGGAGATGTTGAGAGGCAGCTCTGTCAATACCCACGTCCTCAACATGCAAGCTCAAGTTGAGGAACTTAAGCGTATGGGAGTGAAGCTCGATGGTGACTTGGTTGCAGACTTGATGCCTGATGTCATTTCCCGAGGACTATAACCAGTTCGTGATGCAGTATCATATGGACGGGATGACTAAGAGCTTAGCCGAACTGCATGAGATGCTGAAATCGGCCGAGAAGGATATCGTGGTGCCCAAGACTGTGCTTGCTGTTTAGAACAACTCCAGCAAGAAGCGGCGGGACAAAGCCAAAAAGAAGGCAGCGAAGAAGGCAAAAATTGCCTCTACGCCTAAGCCTAAGCCCGATAAGGGTGACTGTCATTACTGCGAAGTGTCTGGACACTGGAAGCGTAATTGTTACCTTTACTTGGACGATCTGATGGATAAGAAGCTTGGTGAAGCTTCTGCCTCAGGTATTCATGTTATAGAAGCTAACATCTGTACTACATCTTCGTGGGTATTGGATACCGAAAGTGCCTCACACATTTGTGGAAATGTGCAGGGACTAAGAAGAAGTAGGATGCTGGCTAAGGGAGAAGCGGATCTGCGCGTCGGAAATGGAGCAAGAGTTGCTGCATTGTGTGTTGGCATTTATGATTTGCATCTTCCTTCTGAACTTGTTTTAGAACTTAGTAATTGTTACTATATATGTGTCTGCGATTAGTTGAAACATTATTTCTATTTCATGTCTGGATTTGGATGGTTTTCGATTTGTGATTGAGAACTCGAGTTTGATGATTTATCGATACAGTATTTACTACGGTAATGGTTATCTAGTTAATGGTTTATACGTCTTGAATGATCAGCCTTCGAACTCAACATCGTCCATCTATAGCGTGAGTACTAAACGGTTTAAGCCGAATAACTTAAACCCGACCTTCCTCTGGCATTGTCGTCTAGGCCATATAAACGAGAAGCGCATTCAGAAGCTTTATTCTGAAGGACTTCTGGATTCATTTGACTTTGAGTCTCTTGAATCTTGCGAGTCTTGTTTGATGGGCAAGATAACAAAGCATCCTTTCAAGGGGAAAGGACAGAGAGCGACAGAGTTATTGGATCTGATACATAGTGATGTATGCGGACCAACGAGTTGTCCAGCTAGAGGAGGTTATCTGTATTTCGTTACGTTCACTGATGATTTCAGTCGATACGGTTATGTCTATTTGATGAGACATAAGTCTGAAACACTTGAAATGTTCAAGGCTTTCAGAAACGAAGTACAGAACCAGCTTGGCAAGACGATCAAGACACTTCGATCCGATCGTGGTGGCGAGTATATTAGCCAAGAGTTCACTGACGATGTGACACCCAAATCCCGCATCCCATGAACAGGATATGCCACATGGACAAAACCAATAAAATATCATAAAACCGAAAGTACGGGAATTAAAAATCATTTTTACATAAAAGTACGCAGCGGAAATAACACGCATCACACGTCTTTTAAAACAACACATGTCCAAAAACGTAATTTAAACACAACCGTTTTCACATGGAACCATGTTCCACAGTCCAAAACACACGAAAGATAAAATGTCCGTACATGATGTCACCGTTCCCAAGTTGTCGTCATCGCAAGTGCGCTACTCGTACTCCTCGAGATCTGAAAAAAAATCAACAACAGAGGGCTAAGCATAATGCTTAGTGAATGGCTCGGATTGAGCCCGGAGAGCCCATTCTCATGGAGAACGGTGCCAACTAATCTCTCAATACAAGAATTCTTTTAATCCATTTAATCCTTTCTCATTTATCTTTTTAACACTTTAACATTATTTCACACATTTTTCCGATACCTGATAGTACTGACTCTAGTCATCCACCGGCACTATCAGGTACCGTTCCTTTCGGTATCATCTAGTACTGACTCAATTCGTCTACCGGTACTAGACTTTACCCTGCTCCCCTATAATAGTACTGACTCCACTTCGTCAACCGGTACTATTATAAAGGCGACCACTCAGATCCACCAGTACTGACTCCACGCCGTCAACCGGTACTGGCTTCACTACACATTTTCTTAACGGTACTGACTCCAAGTTCGTCAACCGGTACCGTTACAGAAGTGTCCACCCAACTATACTAGTACTGACTCCACATCGTCAACCGGTACTGGTATTCCATTTCGGTAATAGTACTGACTCCCAGTTCGTCAACCGGTACTATTACCGAAACCACACACCACCCAGTGCTGACTCCAAATTCGTCAACCGGCACTGGTTCAATATCCACACATCCCCGTACTAGTACTGACTCACGCCGTCAACCGGTACTAAGTACGGGGTTCCTTAATCA
>NW_010968505.1:1608297-1610948 GCF_000463585.1 Tarenaya hassleriana | reverse complement strand
TTTTTGTCCGAGCTCGTGTGTGTTCTTCAGGCCGTCTTTGGTCGTGAAACTTTCCAGGAACCTCCTTGGGATGTCCTACTTTGATTTTCTGAACTTGTTTCGCCTCAAATCTCCCCGAATCTCTCTATTTTCCTCTGTTTTCGAAGAACAGGTTCTGGGTTGCAGAACGGTGATCTTCACCTGTTGGAGCCGGTTAAATCGACCTCTAACGCCGCCATAGGAGCTAGGGAGAGGGTAGGAGGGCCAGAGGGTGTCGTCCACTAGACAGAGGTGGTGGCTGGTGGCACGTGGGGTCGAGATGTCGCGTAATAATCGCTGCCGAAAGGTGGAAGAAAGTCAGCATTTTTCGGCGTTTTGCTCCCAGGACCCTAGACCGTCCGTTCTGCTTCTGGTCCGTCCGTTCCGCTTCGCGAACGGGCAGTCCGTCCGTTCCACCTGCTGGACCGTCCGTTCCGTTCCGCGAACGGCAGTCCGTCCGTTCCATACTCTGGTCCGTCCGTTCCGCTTCGTGAACGGGCAGTCCGTCCGTTCTACCTCCTGGTCCGTCCGTTCCACCTCATGGTCCGTCCGTTCTGTACTATTTTTTTTGTCTTTTTCTCCGTCTTTCGCTAGACCGGTCGGTCTACCTCTGGACTGATCGGTCTACGCCCCTTTTTCCTTTGTTTGTTCGACGTTTTCGACGCGTTCGAGTCCCGTTGATCCCTTGGTTCGATTCTTATGCCAATCACCTTATATTTTAGAGTTGTCTTGCCCTATTTTATTCCCAAAGTTAATTTAAATAATTTATTCGGGAATCGGGGTATTACAGACGATCTGGTTGATTGTGGTATTGTATCACAATTAACTCCTCCTGGAATGCCACAGTGGAACGGTGTGTCTGAACGGAGGAACCGAACACTGTTAGACATGGTTCGGTCAATGATGAGTCAGACAGATCTTCTGAAGTCCTTTTGGAGCTATGCTTTAGAGACCACTGTGTACATGCTGAACAAGAGTCCAACAAAGTCGGCTGAAACGACGCCATATGAGATATGGACAGGGAAGCGTCCCGCGTTGTCGTTTCTCAGAATTTGGGGTTGCGACGCTTACGTGAAGCGTCAGATGACTGATAAGTTATCCTCCAAATCTGATAAGTGTTTATTTGTAGGCTACCCTAAGGAAACTAAGGGTCACTACTTCTACATTCCGGCAGAGAACAAGGTGTTCATTGCCAGGAATGCGACTTTTATGGAGCGAGAGTTTGTCTCCAAAAGAGTCAGTGGGAGTAGGATTCGAGAGCAGCATGTAGACGTTGAGCCGAGTGAACAAGTTGAAGAAGTTCAACCTGTCTCACTGCCGGTTGTGACTCAACCTTCGACGAGTGAACCTGGGAGATCAGGCAGGATTCGCCTGTTGGTTTTCCTGGGATCTCATGAGCGAATCCTATTCCTAAGAGATCGATTCTAGGGTTTGCGCAGCGGATGTAAAACAAAAATTTAATAAACCCTAGAACCATGCTACTATTGAAATCGTAGAAACGTCAGAACGCTTACCTCAATCGATCCGGGGCCTGTATCAACTGAAGAATTCGTTCGATCACGAAAGGCAGGAAGATTACCACGCCCTCTACACGTATCCACACCTCGGGATGGATTCCAACGATTGGAACTTGTCTGCTAGGACTCGAATCTCAATTCGATTTGTGCACCGAGAAATCTCGAGACTTAGAACTCGTTTTTGGATCTCCAAAAACTCTCTCTTTTCTGCCAAAGTTCGGCTCCCAAAAAGTCTCTTCCTAATTAGGGTTCTAATCTCTTTCTTATAAAGTGATTTAACCCTAATTTTGGTTTAATTACGAAAATACCCAGAGCCCAGAACGGACGGTCCAGAAATGCACGTGGACCGTCCGTTCCAGCAAGCAGAACGGACGGTCTGCGTTAGTGGACCGTCCGTTCCAGACCTTCTGGAACGGACAGACCGCCTTTCGGGCCTTCCGGTCCGTCCGTTCCAGACCCTTCTGTCTCGGTTTTTGTCGTTTTCCCTCGTGCATTTGTCCTTCCCTGCGTGTGTGACCCTGTAGGCTCATTCGATATAGCAGTATAATCCGAAATCTCTATTTCGGATATACAAGTCATAGGCGGTCTCTAGCAAGACACTATGACTACCTATCTCGAATAGAGTCTGTTCGTGATCTTTACGAACGCCAGAGATGATTCCGGTTGATGATCCTTTTGTATCACGATATCATATGTCGAACATAAGGCATGGAAAAGCCACCTTATCTGATTCGACTGCTTTCTCGTTAACTGAGTTCGACTGTCTGAAATAGACGACGTTCGTCTATAGTGCGGCCACACATTTCTACAGTCTCGCTCACACGAGGGGCCCAGCGATATCTCTCTCTTTTACGAACTGTACAAATCCCGTCTTGACTATTTACAAACCAACACATGATTCGTTTCGTACATGATACACGCCTTTATAGTCCTCCTGTTACGCAGGACGCTTGACGTATTCAAAGCACGCAACTCCTCATGTTGGATTCCGTAGATATCTCAGGTCTTAGGATCCAATCATGGAACCGTCATATGAGATTCAAGTCATGACGCTAGTCCATGTAACAATCTCATGCGGGTCAATCCAGTATTCCATTCTCCAACGAATACCTATGA
>NW_010968505.1:1603034-1604990 GCF_000463585.1 Tarenaya hassleriana | reverse complement strand
AGAACGGACAGTCCGAGGTCCAGATTCCGAAATTTTTCGTTTTCTAGGTCTGATTACGCAACCGTTGCTTAATCTGATCAACTGTAACTCAAATAGACATGATTTGTTCTTATGGATGGTCCCTAGTGAATGAATGCATGTAACTTAATCGAGATATTAGATATTTTTGATTTAGTGGGAGCTCCGGGATTGGGATTACATAATCGAATGGATGGTCTATTCGGATTATGTAATACATCTGATCAAGGAATAATTGTTGATCCTTGATATGTACAATCGTTGCACAGAAACCGGTTAGATCTAGGAGCTCTATGAGTAAAGCACTTGTCAAGGCCTCGATCGTACGTGTCATGGGCCATGCCAAAGCTGGGTGTGCCGTATTATCTTGGTGAGGCAAGATGGAGAAATGGTGGTTCTCATAGCTTGAAAGTAGATGCTTGATCTAGGTGCGGTTTCGAAAAACCCTTATTCATGTAATGCTAAGTGTGTACCTCCCATTACTAGAGCGCCTGTCAAGGCATCGATCATCCGTAACACGGGTCATGCCAAAGCTGAGCGTGCCGGATTATCTTTGTGAGGCAGGGTAGGAAATCGTGGTTCCTACAGCTTGAATATGGTTTATCTTGGGTTAAGTTTTCAAGTTTGACTTGAGACTTAATGGTACAGATGAGACGAGTATGCAATGATATTTGATATCATAGTCTCATAAAGGATCTAAGAGTCATATTAGATATGATTGACATTAGATGTCTACCTAAATAGCATGAGGATAGGTGTAACAATTTATTCTTGTGTGAAATACGGATCTTAGTCCCATATAGAAAATTATTGTAGGGTTAGTTTTCTTTATGGGAATATAGCTTATCTTTACATCTGTGTTTTCATTATTTTTGATGATGGACTAGCTGGTAGTGGATCATAGATAGATTGACACTGATTGATGATGGACTAGCTGGTAGTAGATCATTAATAGAATCTGCATTTTGTTTTGTTTGTTCTGTTTTGTCTCTTTTGTAGGACATGGCGTCAACCGGTAGCGTACCGAGTTTGACGATGCGATCTATCCTTGAAAAGGATAAATTGACCGGGACGAACTTCCTAGACTGGTATCGTAACTTGAGAATAGTTCTCAAGCACGATAAGAAGTCATACATCAATCAGTGTCTACATACCTATGATCTACTACCAGCTAGTCCATCATCAATCAGTGTCAATCTATCTATGATCTACTACCAGCTAGTCCATCATCAAAACAATGACAACACAGATGTAAAGATAAGCTTTATTCCCATAAAGAAAACTAACCCTACAATAATTTTCTATATGGGACTAAGATCCGTATTTCACACAAGAATAAATTGTTACACCTATCCTCATGCTATTTAGGTAGACATCTAATGTCAATCATATCTAATATGACTCTTAGATCCTTTATGAGACTATGATATCAAATATCATTGCATACTCGTCTCATCTGTACCATTAAGTCTCAAGTCAAACTTGACAACTTAACCCAAGATAAACCATATTCAAGCTGTACCTTATTCATGTAATGCTAAGTGTGTACCTCCCATTACTAGAGCGCCTGTCAAGGCATCGATCATCCGTAACACGGGTCATGCCAAAGCTGAGCGTGCCGGATTATCTTTGTGAGGCAGGGTAGGAAATCGTGGTTCCTACAGCTTGAATATGGTTTATCTTGGGTTAAGTTGTCAAGTTTGACTTGAGACTTAATGGTACAGATGAGACGAGTATGCAATGATATTTGATATCATAGTCTCATAAAGGATCTAAGAGTCATATTAGATATGATTAACATTAGATGTCTACCTAAATAGCATAAGACGGACTATAACCAGTTCGTGATGCAATACCATATGCACGGGATGACTAAGAGCTTAGCCGAACTGCATGGGATGCTGAAATCGGCCGAGCAGGATATCGTGGTGCCCAAGA
>NW_010968505.1:1601023-1602553 GCF_000463585.1 Tarenaya hassleriana | reverse complement strand
GATTGCATAATCGGACCTTGAAAACGAAAAATTTCGGAATCTGTACCTTGGACCGTCCGTTCTGGATACAGAACGGACATTCCAGGTTTGATAGAACGATGGTTCTCGGCTTCAGAAGTCAGAACGGACGTTCCTGTCCAAAACAAGCCGGAACGGACGTTCCACAACAGACAGAACGGACGGTCCAGTGCGGACCTTCCGTTCTGGTCTGTGCAGTCCGCCACCCCTGGACCGTCCGTTCCGACTTACCCAGAACGGACGGTCTAGGGTTCGTCTCCGTGATCAGATCACGTTTTTCGCGTTCTCGGCCCCGTTCTGACCCGAAACTGATCCGAATTCTCCTATGAACCCAAAATTCGAACTCCTGCACTCTATGCAATATGAAACATGTAATCTACACTAGATTCAATCATCAAACATGCATAGACATCAAAGCAAACATGGATTCAAACATTTCAAATCCTAAAACATGCGTGATCGGGTTCTACGAAATCAAAACAGAGCAACCAGGCTCTAATACCACTGTTGGTTTTCCTGGGATCTCATGAGCGAATCCTATTCCTAAGAGATCGATTCTAGGGTTTGCGCAGCGGATGTAAAACAAAAATTTAATAAACCCTAGAACCATGCTACTATTGAAATCATAGAAACGTCAGAACGCTTACCTCAATCGATCCGGAGCCTGTATTGTAATACCCCGAAACCCGAATTGAATATTTAATTATTTAAAAATAAATAATTAAATAGAGATAACACGGAATCACCAAAAATACATAGTGCAACGCCGGGAAGAGGCACGAGGATCGTCACGTGCGGAATGGACCGAGAAAGGAACGAAGAAACGGAAAAGAAAAAGAAAAAAAAAAATATATAGAACTGGTCCGCCGGACCAGGCCTGGTCGGCGGCGGACCAGCACTCAGCCGGACTCGGACCGGACGACTCGGACTGGGGAGAAAAGTTCGAAAAAAAAAATAAACTGAGCCCGGTCAGCCGGACCAACTCCTGGTCCGCCGGACCGGGACTCGACAGAACGCAAGTGGCCAACTTGCGGTCTTGAGACGCGGAATACGCCGGGTTCCGGGACCCACTCGCCGTCCCGTCGCCTCCCACGCCTCGAGGACGTTGCAGGCTCGCCAGTGGGCTTGGGCTTGAGCCCACGAACTCCCTATCTCGCACCATAAACACCTCCCAACCTTGGCATTCAGCCATTCTCGGACAGAAACAGAGGAAGAGAGAAAAGGAGAGAAAGGGAGAGAAAGGAGACGAACCAGTGCAAGGGGAGCTCGGGGAGACCAAGGGGGACGTGCCCAGACGTGTCCCGAAGCTTCTCACGTCGTGTGGAGCCACGAGGAACGCACACAAGCTCGGACAAACTCAAGAACAAGGTGAGTGGCTTGAGTTGGAGTTGTGAGATCTTGTTCTCAATGTGTGATGGTTCATTTCGGGATTTTCTTGCGTGTTTGAGACTTAGAACATGTCTAGGGATGTAAAACTATGTGTTAATAGCATTTGGAAGCAACCCCGAATCG
>NW_010968505.1:1598758-1599109 GCF_000463585.1 Tarenaya hassleriana | reverse complement strand
CGGGGCGACCCATAGTTTCGTGAGCGTGGAGGTAGCAGTGAGACTAGAGACTGGGGAGATCGAACCGAGAAGCGATTTCACCGTGCGAGTACCCATGGGAGAGACATTAGCAGTGCATGGGATTCTGCGAGGGGTACCCCTCGAGGTTTGCGGTCGCTTATTAGCCGCAGATTTCATCGTGGTACCCATCGGGGGATTCGACATTATATTGGGTATGGATTGGCTGATGAGATATCAGGCCTACATTGATTGTCCCAAGAGGACGATCTGGTTCACGGACGATTTCGGAGGGTTTGAGTTCAGGGGTAGAGGAGCGCCAGCAGCAGACCCGATCATCTCGGCACTGAAGGC
>NW_010968505.1:1595393-1596239 GCF_000463585.1 Tarenaya hassleriana | reverse complement strand
TTTGGTTAGTCGATCCACGACTACCCAAATGGCGTTTTTCTTGCTCGGCGTGAGTGGTAACCCGACCACGAAATCCATGGCAATCGAGTCCCACTTCCACTCTGGAATCTCCAACGGCTGTAGCTTGCCTCCCGGCATCTGTCGCTCTGCCTTTACTTGCTGACAAGTGAGGCACCTCGCTACGTAATCCGCTACATCTCTCTTGACCCTCGGCCAAGTATACCACTGGCGTAGACCCTGATACATCTTGCTCGCCCCCGGATGTATCGCCAATCTCGACTGGTGTGCCTCAGATAGAATCTCCTGTCTCAGCTCTGCGTCGTCAGGCACACATAGTCGGTTCCCCAGCCGTAGCGCTCCCTGCTCATCGATACGATAGCCCTTGAGGCTATATTCCCCGATATGGTCCATGTACCGGGCGAGTAAAGGATCGCCGCGCTGTCCCATAACCACGCGCTCTATAAGAGTCGGTGTCGACTCCTCGGGTGTCAGCGAGAGATGTCCCAACATCGCAGTCAACTCAGCGGCGTTGCTGCGAGATGAGGTGACAACGCGTATGGCCGCTAAGATCTTCTTCCTACTAAGGGCGTCGGCCACTACGTTAGCTTTCCCCGGATGATAGGCTATCTCCAGGTCATAATCTGCAATTAACTCCAACCACCTCCGCTGTCTCAGATTCAGATCCTTCTGAGATATCCCGTAGGTCAAGCTCTTATGGTCCGTGTTGAGCTTAACCTTCACCCCGTACAGATATGATCTCCAAATCTTCAGCGCGTGAACTACTGCTGCTAACTCCATGTCATGAGTCGGGTAGTTCTCCTCATGCTTCTTCAGCTGCCTCGACGC
>NW_010968505.1:1594519-1595370 GCF_000463585.1 Tarenaya hassleriana | reverse complement strand
ATCTCTCTTGACCCTCGGCCAAGTATACCACTGGCGTAGACCCTGATACATCTTGCTCGCCCCCGGATGTATCGCCAATCTCGACTGGTGTGCCTCAGATAGAATCTCCTGTCTCAGCTCTGCGTCGTCAGGCACACATAGTCGGTTCCCTAGCCGTAGCGCTCCCTGCTCATCGATACGATAGCCCTTGAGGCTATATTCCCCGATATGGTCCATGTACCGGGCGAGTAAAGGATCGCCGCGCTGTCCCATAACCACGCGCTCTATAAGAGTCGGTGTCGACTCCTCGGGTGTCAGCGAGAGATGTCCCAACATCGCAGTCAACTCAGCGGCGTTGCTGCGAGATGAGGTGACAATGCGTATGGCCGCTAAGATCTTCTTCCTACTAAGGGCGTCGGCCACTACGTTAGCTTTCGACCGGAAGGTCAAGAAGCTGCGGATGAAGGAGGTGTCACTCGTGAAGGTCTTGTGGCGAAGCCAAGGGGTCTCTGACATGACCTGGGAACCCGAGGCGGAGATGCGTAGTAGTTATCCGCACCTTTTTACTTGAGCGTTGCACGAACTCCTTTTATGTATGACGATCGGGTTGTATCAGACTTAAGCTCCAGATGACGTGACGTTATGGAATGTGTTTTTGGTGATGAGATTCTGCGGTTCTGGAATTCGAGGACGAATTCATTTTAAGAGGGGAGGATTTGTAATACCCCGAAACCCGAATTGAATATTTAATTATTTAAAAATAAATAATTAAATGGGGATGTCACGAAATCACCAAAAATACATAGTGCAATGCCGGGGAGAGGCACGGGGATCGTCACATGCGGGAAGGATCGAGAAGGAACGAAGAAACG
>NW_010968505.1:1591046-1592326 GCF_000463585.1 Tarenaya hassleriana | reverse complement strand
CTGGTCCGGCTGACCAGAACGCGGTCCGCCGGACCAGACTCGGGAAACTTAGAAGAAAAAAAAATGGAATTCGACCGGAAAGGAGAAAACGACCCTCGGGATTTACCCGGGCCCGCTCAGATGTGACTATGGGCGAATCAAACCATCAACAGAGGGCAGGCTTCGCGATGGGGATCAATCGGAATAAGTTTTGCTAAAACGTGTGTGACGTGGCGAGATGTGTGATACCAACTACGAGTGCTCGTTGTGTGTTCGCTTGTGGGTAGAATTGTATGGCGTTGAACGGTATTCCGGTAGGGACCGGATACCGTGATACGCGTGGTTGTATCATGGGGATATTGCACGTTGCATGCCATGTGTGTAGCTTGCTCGTGCGTACGAGCCAAGCGTGATTGTGTTTGTGGACGGTTGTGGACTCAACCGTCGGCGTCATGGACTTGACGAGCGTTTGAGACGCATTCTAGTCGTGTGCGACACGACGGCCAACGTCATGGACTTGACGGGCGTGGACTCGCCCCTAGTCATGGATTTGACTAGGGTATATGGCTGGACCCTGTGGTGGACTCCACAGGGATGAGATTGTATTTCCGTTGTGTCGTGGACTCGACATCGGTAGTCACGAGAGTGACGGGCGCAGGAGACGCGCACGATCGCATGTGATGCGATGGCCAACGTCACGCGAGTGACGGGCGTGGATTCGCTCCTGGTCATGGACTTGACCAGGGTTTACGGCTAAGCCCTATGGTGGACTCCATACGGGCGTGATTGTGATTGCTTTTCGTGTGCTTATTGTGTTGATATATTCGTCGCATGTGTTTTTATATGGAAATGTCGATTGTACCGTTCTCGTTGAGAACGGGATTTCCGGGTTCAACCCGGGCTACTCACTAAGCAGTTGTGCTTAGCCCTCGTGGTTTACATTTTTCAGATCACGAGGATTACGCCTAGCGCATCCGGCAGACGACGACCTGAGAGAGGCAGCATCATGTACGGGATTTACGTTGTGGTTTGCGAGACTTGTACTTCCCACATTTTGTACGGTTAAATTATAACTATTCGGACATGTGTTATTTTACGATATTGATCGCCTGTTGTAATTTCCGCTGATTACTCTGGTTTATTTAAAATGTTTTTGAATTTGGAATTTTTGCTTCCGCCATTTATTAATTTATATTTGTGCAATCTCGTTTTCAATGTTTGATGGTTCAATTCGAGATTTTCTTGCGTGTTTGAGACTTAGAACATGTTTAGGGATGTAAATCTATGTTTAATGAGTATTT
>NW_010968505.1:1588661-1590228 GCF_000463585.1 Tarenaya hassleriana | reverse complement strand
ACAATCCTAGAAGACGCCTCGATCTATCTCTATAGATCTTTATTCCTAGAATATAGGCCGCTTCTCCTAGGTCCTTCATAGAAAACTGCGTTCCTAGCCAAGACTTAACGTCTTGCAAAGTAGGAACGTCATTCCCTATAAGGAGAATGTCATCCACGTACATCACTAGAAATACAACTGTGCTCCCACTAGTCTTCTTGTAAACACATGGCTCCTCTGCCACACATTTCTACAGTCTCGCTCACGCGAGGGGCCCAGCGATATCTCTCTCTTTTACGAGAGGTACAAATCCCGTCTTGACTATCTACAATCCAGTACATGATTCATTTCGTGCCTGATACACGCCTTTATAATCCTCCTGTTACGCAGGACGTTAGACGTATTCAAAGCACGCAACTCCTCATGTTGGATTCCGTAGATATCTCAGGTCTTAGGATCCAATCATGGAACCGTCATATGAGATTCTAGTCATGACTCTAGTCCATGTGACAATCTCATGCGGGTCAATCCAGTATTCCGTTCTCCAACGAATACCTATGATCGTGATCGTATCCAATACCTATGATCATCTATGTGATCATCAATCACACATCATACTAGTCTTATTATGTCGTTATTCCCATAACGACATAAGACTAGGGAGTTTAGTATCATTCATAATGATACATGGATTTCATAACATATCTAGCATGCAAGAACATGTAATGAATAAAATACTCTCATAAAAACACATAGAAAGTATCTATACATCGAATGTAACTGAACAAAGCTCATAATCAGTACATCATAGAGCACTAAACCAACATCGCCAAGAGCCTGTGAAATACGGATTTCTCGTGACTGGGAATGAGGAGCTCATGTTATTGGAACATGATGTGCCTACCACATACCCAGAGGCTATGGCGAATCCGGATTCCGAGAAATGGCGTGAGGCTATGAAGTCCGAGATGCAATCCATGTCAGACAACCAAGTATGGACTCTGGTTGATGCATCTGAAGGGATAAAACCCATCGGATGCAAGTGGATCTTCAAGAAGAAGACCGATATGGATGGCAACGTGCACACGTATAAGGCACGAATTATGGCGAAAGGATTCCGTCAAATTCATGGTATTGACTATGATGAGACCTTTTCGCCTGTAGTTATGCTAAAGTCCATCAGGATCCTGCTTGCCATAGCCGCATATTACGACTATGAGATATGGAAAATGGATGTCAAGACCACGTTCCTTAACGGGAATTTGACCGAGGATGTGTACATGACACAACCCGAAGGTTTTGTCGATCTAAGGAACCCGAGGATGGTGTGCAAGCTTCAAAGGTCCATTTATGGACTGAATCAGGCTTCGAAGAGCTGGAACCTTCGTTTTGACGAGACAATCAAAAGGTTTGGTTTCTCACAAAACGAAGACGAGCCATGTGTTTACAAGAAGACTAGTGGGAGCACAGTTGTATTTCTAGTGATGTACGTGGATGACATTCTCCTTATAGGGAATGACGTTCCTACCTTGCAAGACGTTAAGTCTTGGCTAGGAACGCAGTTTTCTATGAAGGACCTAGGAGAAGC
>NW_010968505.1:1587225-1588453 GCF_000463585.1 Tarenaya hassleriana | reverse complement strand
GCACAGTTCTCTGCAAGAGTCAGTGTCCTACGACACTTGATGAGCGAGAACGCATGGATCGTATTCCATATGCTTCGGCAATTGGATCGATCATGTATGCCATGCTTTCTACTTGACCAGATGTATCCTATGCGTTAAGCATTACGAGTAGATACCAGTCAGATCCAGGTGAGTCGCACTGGATCACCGTCAAGAATATCCTGAAGTACTTGAGAAGTACTAAGGATGTGTTCTTGGTATACGGTGGGTCGGAAGACGAACTCGCTGGAAAGGGTTACACCGATGCTAGTTTCCAGTCAGACCCGGATGACTACAGATCGCAGTCTGGCTATGTTTTCTGCTTGAACGGAGGCGCTGTTAACTGGAAGAGTTCCAAACAAGCGACTGTTGCAGATTCTACTACAGAAGCTGAGTATATTGCAGCGTCGGACGCAACAAAGGAAGTTGTTTGGATTATAAAGTTTGTTGGCGACTTGGGTGTCATTCCTAGTGCTGATAGCTCCATTGCTCTGTATTGTGAAAACAATGGAGCAATCACACAAGCGAAAGAACCCAGATCCCATCAACGATCCAAACACATACTCAGACGATTTCACCTTATCAGAGAGATCATAGACAGAGGAGACGTTCACATTTGCCGATCCGTTGACGAAGCCTCTCCCTTCGTCGAAGCATGAGGGTCATGTTAGGGATATGAACATTAGATGTTTAGCAGTCCATGATTAGAGCAAGTGGGAGATTGTTGGTTTAATACTCTATGATGTACTGTTTGCGAGCTTTACTTGGATGCATTTGATGTATTGACGCTTTCTATGATTTATGGATTAGTGTTTCATTCATTACATATTTTGCATACTTAAATATGTTATGAAATCCATGTATTGTTATGAACAATACTAAACTCCCTAGTTATGTATCATTGTGGAAATAATGATATACCAAGACTAGTATGATGTGTGATTGATGATCATAGAGATGATCATAGGTATTGGATACGATCACAGTCATAGGTATTCGTTGGAGAACGGAATACTGGATTGACCCTCATGAGATTGTCACATGGACTAGCGTCATGACTTGAATCTCATATGGCGGTTCCATGATTGGATCCTAAGACCTGAGATATCTACGAAATCCAACATGAGGAGTTGCGTGCTTTGAATACGTCAAACGTCCTGCGTAACAGGAGGACTATAAAGGCGTGTATCAGGTACAAAACGAATCATGT
>NW_010968505.1:1577401-1586783 GCF_000463585.1 Tarenaya hassleriana | reverse complement strand
CTGGCGTTCGTAAGATCACGAACAAACTCTATTCGAGATAGGTAGTCATAGTGTCTTGCTAGAGACCGCCTATGACTTGTGTAACCGAAATAAGAGATTTCGGGTTATACTGCTATATCGGATGAGCCTACAGGGTCACACACACAGGAAAGGATAAATGCGCGAGAAGAGACGAGAAAATCCCGGTGGAGCGGAGGCCAGACCGACCGGTCCAGAAGGTCTAAACCGATCGGTCCAGCCAACCCAGACCGATCGATCCAGACACGTGGACCGGTCGGTCCGGAGGTAACGTGTGACAGTCACTTGGTCCAGAAATTGCTCCAGATCGATCCGTCTAGATATGGACCGATCGGTCCAGACGTAAAATAAGCTCCAGACCGATCGGTCCAGATGTTGGGATTTCCTAAACTCGCTCTTATTAGGGTTTTAAGTGGGATTAACTTTAGAGAACGCCTCCCAAGTATCTTGGCACGTTTTTCAGACCCTATTGAGAGGTTTTGAGAGTGGAAAACCGAAGAGTCAGATCCCTGAAACCCTAGCGCAAAGAAGAACGTGTTCTTCAGTCCTAGTAGACAAGTTCCAACCGTTGGAATCCTTTCCGCCGTGTGGATACGTGTAGAGGGCAAGGTATTATTCCTGCGTACAGTGATCGGACGAACACATCAATTGATACAGGCCCCGAATCGATTGAGGTAAGCGTTCTAACGTTTCTACAAGATCATGCATGATAGGTTTTAGGATTTTATCAAAATTTTTGTTTTATATCCGCTGCGCAAACCCTAGAACTGATCTCTTAGGAATTAGATTTGCTCATGAGATCCTAGGAAACCCAACAGCGGTCTCTAGCAAGACACTATGACTACCTATCTCGAATAGAGTTTGTTCGTGGACTTACGAACGCCAGTGATGATTCCTGTAACGACCCGCGACCGCTACGAATTGTCAAAACTGGCATCACACAGCAACCCGAGACCTTTCAACGTGTTTTTTCCTCACTCGCACGCATGCCGAGACACTTCCCAGTAGGTCACCCATCCTGAGATTGCTCCAGAGTCAGTACGCTTAACTTTGGAGTTCTCTCGGGATAGTCAACTGAAAAGGTTGGTGCACCTTGTTGCTATGAGTAGTTCAACTAATTCTTTTATGTTATCTTAGACCGTATAGTCTCATACCTATACAGCCCTCGGATCTCTCTCATTCCAGTGTGTTCGATTCATCCCTGTACCCCCTACCCAGAAGCTCGTCAGGAGCCGCCCCTTGTCCGTGCCTCTGCACCGGCAATCACTTCCCGCCCTCCTATGATACTATAGGTTGTCACAGGCCCACCAGCTTCCGCCTGGTTCGTCCTCGAACCACACCTTACTGGGAGAGTACCGGTTCTGATACCATCTGTAACGACCCGCGACCGCTACGAATTGTCAAAACTGCCTTCACACAGCAACCCGAGACCTTTCAACGTGTTTTGTCCTCACTCGCACGCATACCGAGACACCTCCCAGTAGGTCATCCATCTTGAGATTGCTCCAGAGTCAGCACGCTTAACTTTGGAGTTCTCTCGGGATAGTCAACCGAAAAGGTAGGTGTACCTTGTTGCTATGAGTAGCTCAACTAATTCTTTTATGTTATCTTAGACCGTATAGTCCCATACCTATACAGCCCTCGGATCTCTCTCATTCCGGTGTGTTCGATTCATTCCTGTACCCCCTACCCAGAAGCTCGTCAGGAGCCACCCCTTGTCCGTGCCTCTGCATCGGCGATCACTCCCCGCCCTCCTATGGTACTCTGGGTTGTCACAATTCCGGCTGATGATCCTTTTGTATCGTGATATCATATATCGAACATAAGGCATGGACAAGCCACCTTATCTGATTCGACTGCTTTCTCGTTCGCTGAGTTCGACTGTCTGAAATAGACGACGTTCGTCTATAGTGCGGCCACACATTTCTACAGTCTCGCTCACACGAGGGGCCCAGCGATATCTCTCTCTTTTACGAGATGTACAAATCTCGTCTTGACTACCTACAATCCAGCACATGATTCGTTTCGTACCTGATACACGCCTTTATAGTCCTCCTGTTACGCAGGACGTTTTACGTATTCAAAGCACACAACTCCTCATGTTGGATTCCGTAGATATCTCAGGTCTTAGGATCCAATCATGGAACCGCCATATGAGATTCAAGTCATGACGCTAGTCCATGAGACAATCTCATGCGGGTCAATCCGGTATTCCGTTCTCCAATGAATACCTATGATTGTGATCGTATCCAATACCCATGATCATCTCTATGATCATCAATCACACATCATACTAGTCTTATTATATCATTATTCCCACAATGATATACGACTAGGGAGTTTAGTATTGTTTATAACAATACATGGATTTCATAACATATCTAGTATGCAAAATACGTAATGAATCAAACACTCATCCATAAATCATAAAAAGCATCAATACATCAAATGCATCCAAGTAAAGCTCGCAAACAGTACATCATAGAGTACTAAACCAACAATATCCCACTTGCTCTACAATCTAGCACATGATTCGTTTCGTACCTGATACGCGCCTTTATAGTCCTCCTGTTACGCAGGACGTTTGACGTATTCAAAGCACGCAACTCCTCATGTTGGATTCCGTAGATATCTCACGTCTTAGGATCCAATCATGGAACCACCATATGAGATTCAAGTCATGACGCTAGTCCATGTGACAATCTCATACGGGTCAATCCGGTATTCCGTTCTCCAATGAATACCTATGATTGTGATCGTATCCAATACATATGATCATCTCTATGATCATCAATCACATATCATACTAGTCTTATTATATCATTATTCCCTCAATGATATACGACTAGGGAGTTTAGTGTTGTTTATAACAATACATGGATTTCATAACATATCTAGTATGCAAAATACGTAATGAATCAAACACTCATCTATAAATCATAGAAAGCGTCAATACATCAAATGTATCCAAGTAAAGCTCGCAGACAATACATTATAGAGCACTAAACCAACAGCCTCTCCCTTCGTCGAAGCATGAGGGTCATGTTAGGGATATGGGCATTAGATGTTTAGCAGTCCATGATTAGAGCAAGTGGGAGATTGTTGGTTTAGTGTCTATGATGTACTGTTTTGCGAGCTTTATTTAGATACATTTAATGTATTGACAATTTCTATGAGTTTATGGATGAGGATTTGATTCATTACGTATTGTGCATACTTGATATGTTATGAAATCCATGTATTGTTATGAACAATACTAAACTCCTTAGTCATGTATCATTGTGGGAAAAATGATATACTAAGACTAGTATGATGTGTGATTGATGATCATATAGATGACCATAGGTATTGGATACGATCACGATCATAGGTATTCGTTGTAGAACGAAATACTGGATTGACCCGCATGAGATTGTCACATGGACTAGCGTCATGACTTGAATCTCATATGGTGGTTCCATGATTGGATCCTAAGACCTGAGATATCTACGGAATCCAACACGAGGAGTTGTGTGCTTTGAATACATCAAACGTCATGCGTAACAGGAGGACTATAAAAACGTGTATCAGGTACAAAACGAATCATGTGTTGGATTGTAGATAGTCAAGGCGAGATTTGTACCTCTCGTAAAAGAGAGAGATATCGTTGGGCCCCTCGTGTGAGCGAGACTATAGAAATGTATGGCCGCACTATACACGAACATCGTCTATTTCAGACAGTCAAACTTAGTAAATGAGAAATCAGTCGAATTAGATAAGGTGGCTTGTCCATGCCTTATGTTCGACATATGATACCGCGATACAAAAGGATCATCAGTTGGAATCATCACTGGCGTTCGTAAGATCACGAACAAACTCTATTCGAGATAGGTAATCATAGTGTCTTGCTAGAGAACGCCTATGACTTGTATATCCGAAATAGAGATTTCGGATTATACTACTATATCGAATGAACCTACAGGGTCACACACGCAAGGAAGGACAAAACGCATGAGAAAAACGACGGAAAAACTGAGACGGAAGGGGCTGGAACGGACGGACCAAAGGGCCAAACCTGACGGTCCGCCAGTTCCAGACCCGACGGTCCACAGAAGGCAGACCGTCCGTTCTGGCTTGTCTGGAACGGACGGTCCACGTGCATTTCTGGACGTCCGTTCCGGGCTTTAGGTTTTTCGAAAATTAAACCGAATTAGGGTTAAATCACTTTATAAGAAGGAGATTAAACCCTAATAAAGGGTGGCCGACTTGTGAGCACTTTTGACAGACTTTTGGTGAGATCCAAGAGGTTTGAAGTGTGATTCGGGTCCTAGCTGATGAGGACATCGACCAAGATATGGACGATGACGAACAAAACCCGAACGAGAAGCAAGACGATGCCATAGACACTATAGGAGGAGAAGAAGTGAACACCGAGCTTACCATGCCAACCATTCCCATACCTCCACTCACAAGACAAAGGACTCGAAGCCTACGTTAAAAGATCAATGCATATGTCGAAGAATGACTGATCAAAACATCCGACAAGGGGCCATACAATGCAAAGGACACGATAGCGGCAACAAGCACAAAACATTGCAATGTCTTGGAGTTTGTGTTGTCCAACACTTAAGATTTCGTGGACTAACACCTGGGCTACTAAGAAGATATTTGAAGAATGTATTCTCAATAAATGAGCTGAAGATCCAAGCCCAAAGAGCCCAAACATATTCTACACAAGTCCAAGAAGATACCAACCCATTGGAGAGGATATGGTGCCACCTTTGAACCCAATTTCGGCCCACCTTTATCAAGCACGAATTGGGGATGTTTTCTACATTATTTCAACCTCATGAAGAGCTTCTTTAACCCCCCTAGCCGTTGCAAGACGTTGCACATCCACTTCCACCAACTTTCCACTTTTTCCTTACTTTATGGTGTCTTGTTTTCCATTACCTTTCTTTAATGTTTTGTTAGCTCCTCCTTATGCACGAATTTCCCTTGCTTTCTTCTGTGTTTCAAGCCTATTTAAAGGCCCTTGTATGTCAAGAATGATCAGACTTTGAATTGATAAGAAATCGAGTTGGATTTTGCTTCTTCTTCTTGATGTGTCCGAGAGTATCGCCTTCTGCGCATGTGTGTGTGTCACCCTTATGCAAGGTCAAAACGTGGTGGATTCAAGGTTGGTTTGACTCCTTTGAATCCTCTTTCATACCCCTAACTTTCATCAAAAATTGGGAATCATCCGAGTGCCCTTTGGCCTGGAACTTCCCTTCCATCTATCACCTAAATCGAGTGCTCTCGAGTGCTCTGTTTTAGTCCGATTTGCATATTGTTTTTGAGGGATTCTGAGAGCCCTTTGGCCTGGTTCTCCTCTTAAATATATCTGTACAAATACCTTAGTGAGTCTCCAAGTGTCCCCTGGTCTTGAGCTAGCTGCATTCGTTACCCAAAGGCAACATAAGTCACGCACGTACAAACCGTATTTCACCGAAGGAAACGAGTGAGGCTTCCTTGGCTCCGTGCATGTATCATTTTTGGTATCAGAGCTCTTTTTAAGGACCACCCTAAGGTAAAGTAACTCTCTTTGTGTTTTACATTCATTTTAATTAGATTTCACCATTTTGCTTTGAAAAAAACCGAAAACCACAAAAACAATCCCACCGGTGAAGAGGTAACACTACATCTCTTCCTACTTTGTTTTCTTTGTGTTTGTATTCTGTTTGTGTTTTTTTTATTCAAAACTCTTTGAGAAAATCAAAATAAAGAAGTACGAATGACAGGAGAAGGAGAGACTTGATGCGCACGCACCGAGTCTTATATTTAATACCCGATTCGTACCACTATCCGCAAGTATACGATAGTTGTAGTACCGGGGTCGATCACGAAGACTAGATTCTGTTAATCTATTCTTAAAGTAGATCAAAGGTGATGGAAAATATTGATTACAAAGTGTTTGTGAAAATGTCGGAACACAAGAAAGCAAGTAAAATTAACGGGTTGTAAAACGATGGTTTGAGGCGTTGTAGGTTCGGGATCCCTCATGAATCGCATGGACGGTTAGTGATACTACAGTATCTTGGTGTTTGTCTTCCAATTCAGGGTTTCAAGCACTTCCTCTAGAGTTTGTCTCTCCCGAGCTTAAACTCACTACCTAGAAAATCAATTCACGCATTTCCCAATGATCTAAATATTCTCTAGATGCATTAATGTGTCCTATCATGAACCCTAAGCAAGCTAAGCCATCTCCCAATGTGAATAACTCACTCATTTGACATTTGGTTCCAAACATCATTCCCATATCCCTATGATCAATGTGTTCTATGGTCATATCAATTAGGGTGTCATCCAAATCAATAGCATTAAGCACAAAACATCAAACCCATGGGAGAAAACTCAAAGACATCATAGATTAAGATTGGGTGTCCATACAGAAGTGGGGATCCCTCACCCACAACAAAGTCACTACTCCATAACTAGGGTTTCAAAACAGAAAGCAAAATGAAGAAACATGGAAAAAGAGAAGAAATGCTCAAGATGGTCTTCAATGGTGTCTTCTTCTTCTCCTAGCCTCCTTGATCTCCAAAATCCCTCTTTCCTCTATTCCAAGTTAAGTCTCTCTCCAAAGTGTGTAGCCCCCCTTCTCTCTCCTCAAACTCCCCTTTTTATGAAAGTCTAGAATTAGGTTTTCTCCTCAAAACACGTGCTTTTCCTTTTTGGGCCGATTTTGATTTCAGGCGGTCGCTCATTTTTCGGGCGGGTCGCTCATTTTCCTCTGCACACGCGAAAAAGCGAGCGTCCGCCCATATTTTGAACGACCGCTCACAAAACGAGCGACCGCCCATAAAATGGGCGGGTCGCTCATTTTCTCTGAGCTTCTCGAGCCTTCTCGAATTCTTGTTCTTCCGTGCCCGCTTCGTGAGGATTCATCGTGGAGTCTTCCTGCAAGGAAAAATAAGCAAAGCAACCTACCCATGGCCATCTAACATCGTATAATGCCTAAAATGTGAGAAGAATTGTAATGCATGATGTTAGAAAACCGGTGAAAAACCCGTGTGATCAAATTTCCCCAGACTTGAGGTTTGCTCGTCCTCGAGTAAATGTGCAGTTATAAAACTATCCAAGGGGTGATAAGATACAGTCGGAGAACAAATGGGGGTTTTGAGTGGATTTGTTGTACAGGTTAAAGTCGCTGCGAATGAAATCGGGTTTGGTATACCCTATCTTTTCCAACATTCAAGCGAAATCTTATCAATGGGATTTTCATTGCTTCCTGCGGTCTAAGATGAAATGATTCCTACTTGCCGAGCATGCCTCCTAAACACATCCCAAATGAGAGCCCCAAAAGTCACTTAGCCTATAACTTCACTGTTTTCTCTTGCCCATATCTTTCCTTTTTATTCGGATTTTTGTTTTTTTTTTGTTTTTTTTTCATATGATGCAATCCCGGGCTTCTAGGACGTTGGAATTTGACGAGTTCACTCTCCTTTTTTTTTTCTTTTTGTATTCTTGTCCCACAACTTAGACTCGAGCCTTCATTTTCGACGCACTCATGTCCCCGAATGATTTTCATTAACGAGATGATGACAGAGGAGTGTCGGGATGCATCGTATTTTCATAGGGCTTGTTGCTTCCTATAGGCTTCCTAACTTAGAGGTCAAATGATGGTTTTTAGGGAGACGTTTCGTGCTTGGTTCGTAACCTCTACCCCATCTAGACTTTAGGAGACAAAATCATCCCACGTGACATTCATTCGCTCTAGGATTGGATCAGCTATTTCTACCTCACTCGACAATCCATTCAACTTTTTAGATAAATCTAAATTTATCCCCTAAAACCTTTCCAGACCAATCCTCACTCTATGTCCCCCACATCGTCATCCGACCAAATCTTTGAGAGGACAAACCTTATGTAAGTGTATGCATGTATTCCTACACTTATATGCATATGCAATCTAATCGTGCAAGTTAATGCAAAGGATGCAAACCCTTTTTTTTTTAGGACATGAATTGCAAGGCTCTAAGTGTGGAATGCATGTGGTATGCAAGGCTCATGGATCGAAATGTGTTAGTATCACTCCTCCCCCCAGACTTGAATTGAACACCGTCCACGGTGTTAACTCTCGTCTAGTGGGGAGTATAAAAAGAGTAAGTGTGTTACCTCTTCCGGTGGAGTGATCTTCCACTTCGGCGTCTTCTTTTTGTTGTGATCCAACGGGTCCTATGCAATGTGAAGGAAACATGAAGCTTTGATTCCCCTGTTTTGAACTCGGTGTAGGGCGAGAGTTTCCTTTTTCGATCGGGATTGGAACGGAGTGGCCTCCACAAAGCATAGGACAACATTGATGGGGCCGCATCTACAAGACTTGAAAAGGGCGTGTCTTGAGGCTTGAAGTCTTATATGATCGGTATGTTGTCCGAAATATACTTCCATGATTTACCCCAATGGCTGCAAAAATACATCTGAAAACACATGGGAAATCATCGAAAAATGATCAGAATAAATGAGCGGGTCGCCCATAATATGGGCGGTCGCTCGGCGGGAGTGATTTTTGCTCAGAGAAAATGAGCGGGTCGCCCAAAAAATGGGCGACCGCTCGTTTTTTTTTTTGAAGAGCTGGTCGCTCATAAAATGGGCGACCGCTCACTTCCCGAGTTTTTCGATGCAAAACGGATCTTTTCTCGCACTCGTGTTGTATTTGATCGAAGAGATTGTTACGAGGGAATTTTGGAGGCTTGATTAAGGAAAGAGAAAAGAAACAAAGAAGGTGAAGAATGTACATCCCGGTATGAACCGAGTTGCTAGTTAAGGTCGTAGCTAGACCGAAATGCGGTTCAATCGATTAAAGAGAGGGAGAGTACAGAGGTACCTCCTTCTGGTCTAATACTCCCTGGATTGTATGGCTTGAGTCTTTGAGTGTTGACCATGAAAGTTCCGCCTTTTCCGTTGTCGAGTTCTACCTCTCCATGAGAGGTGACGTTCTTTATGATGAACGGTCCCGACCACCTCGATTTCAGTTTTCCTGGAAAAAGTTTTAGTCGAGAATTAAATAAAAGAACGAGGTCACCTTGTTGGAAGTTTCGATTGAGGATGTGCCGGTCGTGCCACTTCTTGGCCCGCTCCTTGTAAATCCGCGCGTTTTCATATGCGTCCAAGCGAATTTCCTCCAAGTGGTGGAGCTCTAGCACTCGTTTTTCCGCTGCGGTTTTCCAGTCGTAATTCAACGCCTTAATCGCCCAATATGCCTTATGCTCCAACTCAACCGGTAAGTGGCAAGCTTTCCCATACACGAGTTGAAATGGAGTCATCCCGATAGGCGTCTTGAATGCCGTCCTGTAGGCCCAAACCGCATCCTCAAGCTTCAAAGCCCAGTCCTTTCTTGACTTGG
>NW_010968505.1:1573047-1576769 GCF_000463585.1 Tarenaya hassleriana | reverse complement strand
CTCTATTAACAAAGTGTGCTCCTCCATCACTTATCACCACTCTTGGGACTCCAAACCGAGGAAATATTACTCTTTTGAACATCCGTGACACAGTGCTTGAATCATTCTTCGGACTAGCAAGTACTTCCACCCATTTCGTCACATAGTCAACCACCACAAGGATATATAGGTTACCGCAAGATGATGGGAACGACCCCATAAAGTCTATTCCCCAGACGTCAAATGGTTCCACCTCCAATATGAAGTTCTGCGGTGTTTCATTTCTCAGCGAGATGCTACCCGTTCTTTGACAAGCATCGCATGCGCTTACAAAAGCGTGGACATCCTTGAACAAAGTTGGCCAATAGAAACCCGATTGTAGGATCTTTGCAGCCGTCTTGGCCGAGGCAAAATGCCCTACGTAATCCGATGCGTGGCAATGATGTATCACTTGCTTCACTTCTTCCTTCGGAATGCATCTTCGAAATAATCCGTCCTTACCTCTCTTAAACAAGAAAGGTTCATCCCAAAAGTAGTCTCTAACATCGTGGAAGAACTTTTTCTTCCCGTTGTAGCTTAGCTCCGGGGGTACCACCTTGGCAACCAAATAGTTGACGTAGTCCGCATACCAAGGGGTCATGTTCTTGATTTCCAAGGATAAGATGTGTTCTTCCCTTAGTGAATCGTCGATTGGTACAATTTCGGGTATTTCCAGTCTCGATAGATGATCCGCCACTGTATTCTCTGTTCCTTTCCTATCGCGGATCTCCAGATCAAACTCTTGCAGAAGCAATATCCATCGGATCAACCTTGGTTTAGCATCCTTCTTCGTGAGCAAGTACCTTAAGGCGGTGTGATCCGTGTAGACGATGACCTTAGAACCCACCAAGTATGATCTAAATTTCTCGAAGGCAAATACTACAGCAAGGAGCTCTTTCTCCGTGGTGGAGTAGTTCATTTGAGCGTCATCGAGCGTTCGACTTGCGTAGTATACGGCGTAATGCTTCCCATCTTTCTTTTGCCCCAATACGGCCCCGACCGCGAAGTCGCTAGCATCCCACATTAACTCAAAAGGGATACTCCAATCCGGGGGTTGAATGATCGGAGGTGAAACTAGTGCCTTCTTCAATATTCCAAATGCCTTGTGGCACTCCTCATTAAACTCAAACGGGACGTCCTTGCCCAAAAGCGCAGTCAAGGGTCTCGTTATCTTCGAAAAATCTTTGATGAATCTCCTGTAAAATCCGGCGTGACCCAAGAAACTTCTGATCCCTTTAACGTTGGTCGGTGGCGGTAACTTCTCAATCACTTCCACTTTCGCTCTATCCACCTCTATCCCCTTGTCCGAAATCCGATGACTAAGTACAATGCCCTCTTGCACCATGAAGTGGCATTTCTCCCAATTTAGAACCAAGTTCGCCTTGAGACACCTGTCTAAAACTCGATGGAGATTGGTTAGACACGCATCAAAGGAGGGTCCATGGACGGAAAAATCGTCCATGAACACCTCCATAATATCTTCAATGACATCGGAGAAAATAGCCATCATGCATCTTTGAAAAGTTGCGGGTGCATTGCACAATCCAAATGGCATGCGTCTATATGCGAAAGTGCCGTAAGGGCATGTGAATGTTGTTTTCTCTTGGTCACTCGGATGGGTAGGAATCTGAAAGAAACCGGAGTAACCATCGAGAAAACAAAAATAAGAATGCAGTGCAAGTCTCTCTAACATTTGGTCAATGAATGGAAGGGGGAAGTGATCCTTACGGGTGTTTGTGTTAAGTTTTCGATAATCAGTGCACATTCTCCATCCCGTAACAGTTCTAGTCGGTATGAGTTCATTGTTTTCATTTGGAACGACCGTGATTCCTCCCTTCTTAGGTATGACTTGCACCGGGCTAACCCAAGAGCTATCCGAACTCGGGTAAATGATACTCGCATCTAACAATTTCAAGACCTCTTTCTTGACCACTTCTTTCATGTTCGGGTTTAGCCTACGTTGATGTTCAATTGACGATTTGGTATCATCCTCTAAATGTATGCGATGCATGCAAAGAGAGGGGCTAAGACCCTTAATGTCATCTAGAGTGTAACCTAGGACTTCCCTATATTGCCTAAGCAATTTGGTGAGCTTTTCTACTTGATTCTCATCTAATGCATCATTAACGATAACGAGATAAGTAGAATTTGAGCCAAGGAAGACATACCTAATGCCTTGGGGTAAGGGCTTTAATTCCACTTGTGGAGCACGTTCAGGGTCCCAATCATCATGTGATTTCTCTTTTGAACCTTGAGGTGGGTCAAGAACGGTGTGGGAGGTCGACAGGATGCGTCCGAGGTCCAAATCTGCGTTTCTAGGCGACAACGGGCGGGTCGCCCATTTTTCGGGCGGGTCGCCCACTTCTGCAGTGTTTATGCTCAGACAAAACGGGCGGGTCACCCATTTTGACGGGCGGTCGCTCGCTTCTACAGTGTCCGGATCGTTTTTGCTCAGACAATTCAGACGGGTCGCCCGTTTTCGGTCTCAGTCGCTCGCGTGAACAATGTCGCTGCTCAGACAAAACGAGCTGGTCGCCCATTTTTCGGGTGGGTCGCTCATTTTTTTCTGCACTTCTTCATCAGCTATTGAAAGTGGGCGGGTCGCCCGTTTTCGCTGAAATTCCGTTTTCGGCTTCTTGACCGTCTAACGCTCGTCTTATCTCCTCAATCTCCTCCCAATTGCTGTATAGACTCACTTCTACGGCCATTAGTGACATTTCTAGTGGGTCTACCTCACGGAACTCTCCGATTACTTCTTCCGCCATTGCTTCAAGTATATCCGCATAGCATACCGTATCATTGGTCGAAGGTTGCTTCAAATTCTGATCAAGCGTGAATTCGACTGTCTCATCCCCGATCTTCATCGTTAATCTTCCGGCTTGGACATGAACTACGGCATCCGCTGTGCTCAAGAATGGACGACCCAAAATGATTGGAACTTTGGAGTCTTCATCCATGTCTAGCACTACAAAATCCACTGGTACATAGAATCCGCCAATCTTGAGGGGTACGTCCTCTAGAATGCCTGCTGGATATTTGATAGATCAGTCCGCTAGTTGCAAGGCCATCCTCGTGGGCTTCAGGTCGCCTATGTTCAGCTTCTTGTTAATGGACAACGGCATCAAACTCACACTAGCTCCAAGATCACATAACGCCCTATCAATCTCAATGTTTCCCAACTTGCACGGTATAGAGAAGGTCCCCGGATCGGACATCTTCGGGGGGAGTTCATGCTTTGTGATGGCTGCGCTAATTTCGGTGCTCAATGCCACAGTCTCTTTTTCCACTACCCGCTTCTTCGTCAAAATATCTTTGAGGAACTTCGTATATGAGGGCATTTGAAGGATTGCCTCATGAAAAGACATTGTAATCTCCATCTTCTTCAGCATTTCCGCAAACTTTCCAAATTGGCTGTCCTCACTAAATTTCTTTAAGCGAGAAGGAAAGGGTATCGGGGGTACCTTAGGTGGGGGCGGAATGTAGGTCGGTTCTTTCTCCTGTTCCTGCACCTTAGGGCTGTCTTCCTCTACAAATTTTCCTTTTTCCTCTCTTGTTAACCTTGGAGGCGTTGTCTTCTCAACCATCGGAGGGGTGATCTCCGGAAGTTGTTTCCCACTCCTTAGCTCGACTGCATTGATGTGCTCACGAGGGTTCACCTCGTTCTTACCGGGAAGCATGCCTTGTTGTCTTGATGAGGAAGAAGA
>NW_010968505.1:1558147-1572923 GCF_000463585.1 Tarenaya hassleriana | reverse complement strand
AATAGCATATCCTTGATGTCCGGGTCTTGCTCCTTGGGTTGCACTTGCTGTGGTCTATAGTTGGAATTCCCTTGATAACCTTGGCTCCCTTGACCTTGTTGTTGATACTTCGGTTGAAAACCCGGAGGTCCTTGGTTGTTCCGTTGGAAAGTGGGTTGATGATTTAGCGCATTCGACGTGTTCTTGTAGGAGAAATTAGGATGATTTCTCAATCCCGGGTTGTATAGGTCGGATGGATGAGTGTATTGATTTGGACCGACATAGTTGGCTTCTTCCGCTTCTTGATCAACCATGTACATACCCGGTTGAACTTGTGCTAAATTGGGATCCTCCACAGCAGCTACTTGTTTTGCATTGGCGAGTTGAACTTTTATCTCAGCAAGGTCGGCCAACACTGCCTTAAGAGCTGCGTTCTCTCCCACATCACCTTACACTGAGCTCCTCCTACTGAACTCGTTGGACGTATGGCTGCGTCCCTTGGCTAGTTCTGCAATTGTCACCTCTAGCTCTTGGAAAGGGATGTCATATATGTCACCTCCACACGCTGCATCAATCCAAGACCGAGTATCATCCTTCAACCCATGGATAAAGATGGATAGAAGGTAGTCTCTTTCCATTCCATGGTGAAGGCATATTCTTTGATATTCCTTGAAGCGTTCCCATGCATCATGGAGATTCTCCCCATCCTCTTGCACAAATGCATTGATCCGATTCCTCGCATGTTGAGTCTTGGTAGGGGAGTAGTATTGCATAAGGAATTGCTCTTCCATCTCACCCCATGTCGAGATAGAGTTTGGCTCAAGGGTGTAGAGCCAATCTCTAGCTCTCTCCGTAAGTGAGTAGGGGAAAGTTTCAAGGAACACGTCTTCAAGAGTAATTCCCGGTCCCTTCTTGATTGCCTTACAGTTCATCTTGAAGTTCGTAAGGTGAGCATTCGCGTCCTCGTTTGGTCTTCCACGGAAACTCATGTTGTTGAGCATTTGGATGCATTGCGGTAGGAGTTCAAGTTTTTCTAGTGGTCCCCGATTTATGCACGATAGTAGCTGGGTATTCTTCGGTTGTGTGTACGTTCGAAGCGTTCTAGGGGCTGCTTGGGCTGGAACTCTTTGGGCATTGGCCCCTCTCAACAACTCTTCAGCCATCTCGGGTTGTTCTCTTCGTGCGTTGTTCTCCCTCAGCAACTCTTCGGCCATACCCCACTGTCTTCGCTGTCTCCGGATGAAGCGTACGGTTCTTTCTAATTCGGGATCGAAGATGAGTTGATCTCTATCGGTTGTACTTCTTGTCATACACCGGAAAGAGCTGCACATCAAAGAAACAAAACGAAATGCAAGTGCTGTGAAAAGGTTATGTCACAAAGTAATCCAAGTAAGAATCCAAGCAACGGTGATCTAGCAAAAATCTAGACTAACACGAAAACGCCTAGTCCCCGGCAACGGAGCAAAAAACTTGATGCGCACGCACCGAGTCTTATATTTAATACCTGATTCGTACCACTATCCGCAAGTATACGGTAGTTGTAGTACCGGGGTCGATCGCGAGGACTAGGTTGTGTTAATCTATTCTTAAACTAGATCAAAGGTGATGGAAAATAGTGATTACAAAGTGTTTGTGAAAATGTCGGAACACAAGAAAGCAAATAAAATTAACGGGTTGTAAAACGATGGTTTGAGGCGTTGTAGGTTCGGGATCCCTCATGAATCGCATGGACGGTTAGTGATACTACAATGTCTTGGTGTTTGTCTTCCAATTGGGGGTTTCAAGCACTTCCTCTAGAATTTGTCTCTCCCGAGCTTAAACTCACTACCTAGAAAATCAATTCACCCATTTCCCAATGATCCAAATGATCTCTATATGCATTAATGTGCCCTATCATGAACCCTAAGCAAGCTAAGCCATCTCCCAATGTGAATAACTCACTCATTTAACATTTGGTTCCAAACATCATTCCCATATCCCTATGATCAATGTGTGCTATGGTCATATCAATTAGGGTGTCATCCAAATCAATAGCATTAAGCACAAAACATCAAACCCATGGAAGAAAACTCAAAGACATCATAGATTAAGATTGGGTGTCCATACAGAAGTGGGGATCCCTCATCCACAACAAAGTCACTACTCCATAACTAGGGTTTCAAAACAGAAAGCAAAATGAAGAAACATGGAAAAGGAGAAGAAATGCTCAAGATGATCTTCAATGGTGGTCTTCTTCTTCTTCTAGCTTCCTTGATCTCCAAAATCCCTCTTTCCTCTCTTCCAAGTCAAGTCTCTCTCCAAAGTGTGTAGCCCCCCTTCTCTCTCCTCAAACTCCCATTTTTATGAAAGTCTAGAATTAGGTTTTCTCCTCAAAACACGGGCTTTTCCTTTTTGGGCCGATTTTGATTTCAGGCGGTCGCTCATTTTTCGGGCGGGTCGCTCATTTTTTTTCCGGTCGCTCATTTTTCGGGCGGGTCGCTCATTTTCCTCTGCACACACGAAAAAGCAAGCGACCGCCCATTTTTTGAACGACCGCTCACAAAACGAGCGACCGCCCATAAAATGGGCGGATCACAATTTGTTAATGGACTGCAAGAACGAATTTCTCGCAAGGTAGAAAGATTAGTTTACCATGAGTTGCAAGAACTACTTCATATGGCAATACAAATTGAACAACAAATCAACAAGAAGCAAACTCGGGTAAACCGAGCTCGGATGACCGCACCGAATCCTCCGACACACCGAACCGAGTACAAGGGCGTTTCCACTGATGTGAGTGGACCAAGTCTGGACGAAACTCATGTTAAGTCCAAGGGGAAATCCGTGGCTACTTATAAAGAGGATACAAAGGTAAGTAAATCGAACACTACTAACCTTCGAACTCGAGAGATTGTTTGCTACAAGTGTAGGGGACGTGGACATTATGCTAAGGAGAGCCCGAACAATCGAGTCATGATCCTCACCGATGCGGAAGAGTATGAATCAATGGACGAGGATGAAGTTGAGGAAGTACAAGAAGAGATCGAATACCCGGATAGTGGAGCATTAAAGGACAAGTCCGGATGAGGTACTCATGTTGCGACATCAATAACTTTCTCTACAGAAGTCCAAATCGTGCGAGACTTGTACCATTGGAAAGAGCACTTCAAGAGCTTCGCGTAGACACCAAAATCGCGAATTCGTGAAGAACAGAAAACTGCCAGTGCAGGGGCGGATCCAACTGAATCCGGTCCGAATCAAGACAACCCAAGAATCTTGATCCGGTCCGGACCCACCTGGAAACGGCCCGGATCCAGTAAAAAATCCTGTTTCGCGATTTTCAGCATCCTAATGGAAATAGGACTCTTGGGAGCCGCCCTATGGTTATAAAAAGCCATAGCCACGTCCTAGAACATCAGAGAACCTTAGAGAACAGTTAGATACAGATTTTTGGAGAGCTTTTGGGGAGAGAATAATAAGAGTTCACGGGATTTCAGGAAGATGAAGGAAGATTCGATCGTGGAGAATACACATCTGCATGAGACTTTCTTTCCTCTCTTTTATCTCTTTCTTTATGAGCTTTTTATTGTTTTCTATGAACCGTGAGTAGATCCACGACTATGGGTTAGGGATTCGTTTGTGTTTTGTGTATGTTTGAACCATAACTTGGATTTCGGTTTTGATTTGTTTCGGTTCTATTGATTTGCGCTTTTATTGGATTGATGTTTGCTAACCCCTTGGTCAATTATCTTAGATTCTAAATTACATAGAGATATGAGTTTGGTTTCGGATCAAAATCAATAGGATGGATCGTATTATTCACATAGAGATATGGCTTAATCAATCTAGGGTTGATGATAGCGTTCTTCATTGCATCTAGGGTTAACTTGAATAGATCGAGAGATTGATGAGTTACTCTGTAGGTAGTGAGTTAGTAGAACGAGAGGTGAATTCTCTATCTTTTTTGTTTGATGATCCCCGAATACAAGTCATAATCGTTATTCTCGCATGCTTAGTAAATACCCATACACGTGAATATGATCCCGACACCCGTAGTCATCCTTGATTGATAAGTTTCTCACTTTTTACTTGCTTTCTTATTTCGTTTCCTCTAGATTCCATATACTTCCATCATCACTTGCTTGCTTGCTTTGATCTATTTTCGATTTAGATTTGGATTTACCAACCGGTCCTCGTGTTCGACCCCATGTTACGACGATCCGTATCTTTGCGGTGAGTTGTGAATCGGGTTATAAATTCTAGACTCGGTACACATGTATCAAGTTTTTGGCGCCATTGCCGGGTACTAGTTAGCCTATTTCTAGGTCTTTATTGATTCTAGATCTTAGCTTGTTTTCTTTTTCTTTTTCTTTTTCTTTTTGTTTTTCTTTCTTTGGTTTTTGCGGATTCACTTGGTTTCGAGTTCCTTTTTTTCTTTGTGATTTGCAGGGTTCTAGTGCATGACAAGGAGCTCTACTCGAAAAGAAAACCTAGTCTACGATCCGGAGATTGAGGTACTTTGAGGGACATCCGAAATCAGCAGAGAAGAGAAGCTATGTCGAGGTCAAGAAGTTCGCACGACCATCAACAAGAGCGCGCAGTTCATGATGAGGAGCATCACGAGAACCAAGAGCACATGAATCCGCTCTACGATCAGCAGGCCGAGGGCAAAGCTACTTACGTTGCAGAGGAGACATTGAGTTCTTACATTGCACCGAAGCACACCCAACTCCTATCATGCATCAACAGGCCGCCCATAGACAGTTTCGAGCTACCGCTACAGTGCATCACGATGTTCAGTCAGGCGAGTTTCAGAGGGCGGCCCACAGAAGATCCCATTGCTCACTTGACTCAGTTCAAGATGTTGTGCAGATCAGTTAGGAAGGCCAGAGGAATGACCATCGAGGATGTATACTTGGAGGCCTTTCCTTTTTCACTGATGGACCGGGCAAGAGATTGGCTCTACACTCTTGAGCTAAACTCGATTACGACATGGGAGGAGCTAGAGGAACAATTCATGGCGAAACACTACTCCCCGGAGAAGACCCGAGCTGCACAGAGAGCCATACACAGCTTCACTCAGGAGAGTGATGAGAGTCTATACGACGCATGGGAGAGATTCAAAGGCTATCAACGCCTTTATCCACACCACGGCATGGATAAGCGACTGTTGCTTTCCACGTTCATCCACGGACTGAGAGACGATACTAGAGCAAGGATGGACGCAGCTTGTGGAGGGAGTGCATATGACATTCCCTTTGACACCCTAGAGATGCAGATCGCCAAGATGGCCAAAGCAAGAGGGATGTCAGGAGACAACATCAGACGCTCTACCGGACGGGTAGATTTGGACGAGTCCGCTGCTTTAAAGGCAGTCATGTCAGATCTATCGGCAATCAAGCAGCACATGGGACTCAAGAATACATCTAACCCGCAGAAAGCCCAGCCTGGTATGTTTCTGGTTGATCAGGCCACATCAGAGAAAGAACCGGTTGAGGACGTCAACTACGTAGGAAGGAATCAATACCAGAATCCTTCCAATCTCTACAACCCAAACGCGCCTAGGAACCATCCTGGTTTCTCCTACGGAAACCCGAGCGGAGCATTGAATGCGCACCAGCAGGGCGTTTCGAGAATCCCTCAGAATCCCCCGGGCTTCACTCAGTCACGTTTTCAGGGGTAGAATCAGGGATATGCGCAGGATAATCCAGGATACGGGCAGCAGAATCAAGGTTACCGAGCGCCTCAACCTGCGAAGAACGAGGAAGCAGACACCAAGAAGATGCTTGCCCAGCTAATGCTCGATCAAAAGACATTATTCACTGAGCTGAAGACCGAGATACAGAGCATAAAAGTCAGGCAAGACAATTTTGAGAGGAGATTAGATGGGGTCGAAGCTCATCTGAAGCTTGTCGATACTCAGATTGCACAACTTGCATCGCATGTCTCCAGACCACAGGGTACATTCCCGGGAAAGCTTGAGCCGAATCCACGAGAGCATGTCAATGCTATTCATCTTATAAGTGGAGAGAACCTGCATGATACAGTCCCTTTGACCACATAAAAAGGGGTGATCTCTAGATACACCATCGAGGAGAAAGGGAAAGCCATAGCTCACGAGACACCTAAGGTGCATGTAGAGGAAGGGGAACCGCCTTATATAGCTCCTCCACCTTATGTACCACCCGTTCCTTTCCCCTCTCGATTGAAGAAGCATGCTGAGGATACACAGTTGTCTAGATTTGTTGATATGCTTCGGAAGTTAGAGGTTAAGATGCATTTCTATGAGACGATACTTCAGATCCCTTCTTATGCGAAATTTTTGAAAGATATCTTGACTAAGAAGAGGTTGATTGGGAAGGAGACAATATCCTTGAGCACAGAGGTGAGCGCTGCGATTCTACAGCATGAGTTGCCACGGAAGAGATCGGATCCAGGTAGTTTCTCGATTCCTTGCAAAATCGGAAACATTGAGATTGACCGTGCATTGTGCGATTTGGGTGCCAGTGTGAGCTTGCTTCCATTGTCTATCTATAAGAAGCTCAACATTGGAGATCTTAAGCCGACGAGGATGGCACTACAGCTTGCGGATAGATCCGTCAAGTATCCTGCATGTATTCTCGAGGACGTCCCATTGAAAGTCGGGGATTATTATGTTCCCATTGATTTTGTTGTCTTAGACATGGACGAGGACTCGAAGATACCGATTATACTAGGCCGACCGTTCTTAAACACGGCCGATGCGGTGGTTCATGTTCGTGCTGGTCGTCTTACGATGAAGATAGGTGACGAGACTGTGGAGTTCACCTTAGATCACAACATGAAGCAACCATCAACCACCGATTCAGCATGCTATGTCGATGTGCATGAAATCCTCACTCAAGAAGTCTTCGATCAGTTTCGGGAAGTCGATCCTTTAGAGATATCTCTCCTCGCGTCAAATGAGAGCATATACAACAATTGGGAGGATATCTAGGAGCTTACGCGAGCATTGAACGAAGGATCGGACGAAATTGGAGCTTTACAGAAGATGGATCTGGACTGATTCCACCTGGAAACGGACCAGATCCAAACACAGTCTCCGAAGATGGATTTTCACAGAAGGTGATCCGGACCGATTCGACCTGGAAACGGACCGGATCCAAATACGGTCTTGCGAAGACAAACTGGAAACGGACCGATTCCACATGGAATCGGACCGGATCCAGTCTCTGAGCAAATCGGATGTTTTTCACATCGACATGTCCGATTCTTCTACGAACGTCTCCTAACCCTCCACGACGATTACTAAAGACGTTCTAGAGACCAGAGAGCCACCACCTAGAACGGGGACGATGAATAAAGCAGGTTGGATCTAGAGAATACCCCGTAGGTGAAATTGAAGCCCCTACCTCAAATTAGGACAAAGGAACACACATACACATATAGGAACACAGAACAATCATTGGAGAGAGGTACATATCTTGCTCATAATCCTATATCCGTGTTTGAACCTTCTATTACAGGTTGTCAAGTAGGGGTAATGAGCAAGAGAGGATCCAAACAAGCAAAATCATCGCTCAAACGTCCACAAGATCCACCTCCTTCACAAGTTTGGAATCCCAAGGAGGATAGAAGGCTCAAGCATCCACGAGGTCCAAAAGATGCGCTTAACGCTCAACATCCAGGGTGGCGAAAGATCGATTATCTTCACCTCTCAGACCCTCCCATCATTTGAGCAAGATAGGTCGAGCTAATGACATTAAACAAGCACTTCTCGGGAGGCAACCCGAGCACTAGGTAACTTTTCTTTTTCTTTTTCTTTGTAGCATAGGTAGTAGAGACCATGATTGTATTTTGGATCTTTCGGAATGTATTGCTATTATTATGCTTTTGTTCGGATAACGTTTGTTGTTCTATGAGCGTTTACACCGGCACACGAGAGATGAGCATCGACTTTCGAGAGACAACGTTTGATAGGTTCCAGTTTACAGAGTTTGTGAGAGCTCTTGCGTTTGACGTGAGTTAACTTCATTGCGAGCGAACGAATTTCGCAGAGCTAAGCCTTCTCTATCCCTCTTATTGGTCCTTTCCACACGTTGTTTTCGATTCTACTTTTCCAGGCGAGAGTCTACACCGTGGACGGTGTATGATTCAAGTCTGGGGGTGGATAGATCCTTCATACATTCAGGTCTATCTACGTAGGATTGCATTGAGTTTAGGTGTATTTTATTATGTATATAGACTTAGGAAAAAATTTTCACTTTGCATTAGTTGCATTCACACATTTTTTCTTAGATGTTTTCATATAGATGGGTTTTTTTGTTAGGTCTGCATGATTGCATTTGACTTATAGATTTAGGATCATATAGGTTCACATGCATACATCGAAAACCCGTTTTGAACATCATTTGGACGATTTATGGGATGATTGAGTAGAAATATCTTGATGATCTAGTGACTTTATAGAACGTGGTTGAACCGTGTCGAATTGATAGTTCTCCAGACTTTCTATATAAAGTTTGTGGGATAGGGTTGTTATTTGGAACCTATGGAGTTGAAACGACTATATCCAGGTTATATGTTTTTTTTATAACCTTTTCCGAGTCTTGCAGGTCAATGAAATCTAGTTCAACAAATGCCTTGGGAAAATAAAGCATATCGACACTCCGCTGTCAAAAATCTCGTCAACGAAAATTGTTCGAGGACATGAGTGCATCGATTGATGATCCGGGTCTAAGTTGTGGGTCGGACATCGCATAAAAAAGAAAAAAAATACAGAAGAAAAAAAAGAGAAAAGAAAAAAAAGAGAGAAGAGAAAAACGATGTCCTTCAACTTCAACGTCATAGAAACCCGAAGTGCTAGCGTTCAATAGAGAAATTCTACTGAAAGGTAAAAATCCAGGTACGAAGTAGAACTAAGATCGAAAAGGCTAAGTTGAGATAATGATAGGTTCGGAAATGGGTTGGTGAGTTGTAGAGGTTCTAGGTGACAATAAAAATCTCATGGCTAGGTAGATTAGTCTTTGGTAGAAAGATCATAGTAAACCGGTTTGAGTACGATTCTCGGGAAACTAGCATTGGATGAATGTTTCGCTTTTGAGTTTCATGATGATGCTATTTGATGTTCGTCATTCCCTGTTTTGCAGATTTTATTCCTTCGTTCTTTACTCGAGGACGAGCAAAGGTTTAAGTCTGGGGGGATTTGATAACTCATATTCTTCTCTATATTTTGATGAGAGTTTGTCTAGGTTTTATAAGATAATCACATGCATTCATAGGTATTCTAGGCGTGTTAGGACACAAAACCCGGTTGTGCTCTAGTTTTGCAAAGTTATAGGTTTCGGAGATGATTGGACTTGAAAAAGAGCTAATTGGAGCGTTAAAGGAGAAGTCCGGATAAGGTACTCATATTGCGATATCAATAACTTTCTCTACAGAAGTCCAAATCGTGCGAGACTTGTACCATTGGAAAGAACACTTGAAGAGCTTCGCGTAGACACCAAAATCGCGTAAATCCGACACCGGAGCAGAAAGTTACGAGCAAAATCGTGAAGACCAGAAAACTGCCAGCGCAGGGCCGGATCCAACTGGATCCGGTCCGGATCAAAGACGCAGAATTCGACCCCAGGAATCTTCTCTTACCAAAAGCTCTCCAAAAATCTGTATCTCGGTGTTCTCTAAAGCTCTCCCATGTACTAGGACGTGGCTAGGGCTTTTTTATAACCCTAGTGCGGCTCCCAAGAGTCCTATTCCCATTCAGATGCTGAAAATCGCGAAACAAGGTTTTAGACTGGATCCCGATTCCAGTTGGATCCGGACCGGATCCAGATCCCTGGGGTCGAATTCTGCGTCTTTGATCCGGACCGGATCCAGTTGGATCCGGCCCTGCGCTGGCAGTTTTCTGGTCTTCACGATTTTGCTCGTAACTTTCTGCTCCGGTGTCGGATTTACGCGATTTTGGTGTCTACGCGAAGCTCTTCAAGTGCTCTTTCCAGTACAGGTCTCGCACGATTTGGACCTCTGTAGAGAAAGTTATTGATGTCGCAACATGAGTATCTCATCCGGACTTCTCCTTTAACGCTCCAAATGGCTCCTTTTCGAGTCCAATCATCTTCGAAACCTGTAACTCTGCAAAACTAGAGCACAACCGAGTTTTGTATCCTAACACGCCTAGAATGCCTATGAATGCATGTGATTATCCTATAAAACCTAGACAAACTCTCATCAAAATATAGAGAAGAATAGGAGTTATCAAATCCCCCCAGACTTAAAACCTTTGCTCGTCCTCGAGTAAAGAACGAAGTAATAAAATCTGCAAAACAGGGAATGACGAACATCAAATAGCATCATCGCGAGAGATCAAAAGCAAAACATCCATCCAATACTAGTTTCCCGAGAATCGTACTCAAACCGGTCTACTATGATCTTCCTACCAAAGACTACTCTACCTAGCCATGGGATTTTTATTTCCACCTAGAACCCATTAGAATCTCTACAACACACCAAGCCTATTTCCGAACCTATCCTTATCTCAACTTAGCCTATTCGATCTTAGTTCTACTCTGTACCTGGATTTTTACCTTTTTGTAGAATTTCTTTAATGAACGCTAGCACCTCGGGTTTCTAGGACGTTGAAGTTGAAGGACATCATTTTCTCTCTTTCTTTTCTTTTCTCTCTGTTTTTTTTATATTATTTTTTTTTGAGAATCGTACTCAAACCGGTCTACAATGATCTTGCTACCAAAGACTAATCTACCTAGCCATGGGATTTTTATTGCCACCTAGAACCCGTTAGAATCTCTACAACACACCAAGCCTATTTCCGAACCTATCCTTATCTCAACTTAGCCTATTCGATCTTAGTTCTACTCTGTACCTGGATTTTTACCTTTTTGTAGAATTTCTTTAATGAACGCTAGCACCTCGGGTTTCTAGGACGTTGAAGTTGAAGGACATCATTTTCTCTCTTTCTTTTCTTTTCTCTTTGTTTTTTATATATTTTTTTCTTTTGATGCGATGTACGACCCACAACTTAGACCCGAACCGTCAATCGATGCACTCATGTCCTCGAACGATTTTCGTTGACGAGATTCCGACAGCGGAGTGTCGAGATGCTTTATTTTCCCAAGGCAATTGTTGAACTAGATTTCATCGACCTGCAAGACTCGGAAAAGGTTCTACAAGAAACATATAACCTGGATATGGTCGTATCAACTCCGTAGGTTCCAAACAGCAAACTCATCCCACAAACTATATATAGAAAGTCTGGAGAACTATCAATTCGACACGGTTCAACCACGTTCTACAAAGTCACTAGATCATCAAGATGTTCCTACTCTATCATTCTACAAATCCTCCAAATGATGTTCAAAACGGGTGTCCGAGGTATGCACGTGAACCTATATGAACCTATATCTATATGTCATATGCAATCATGCAAACCTAACAAAAATCATCTATATGGAAAAAGGAAAAAGAAAACGTGAATGCAACTAATGCAAAGTGATATGCAAAAGTGAAAAATTTTCCTAAGTCTATATGTGATGCATCCCAGAAATCATCCGGCATCAATGTGCACAAATTGGACGATGAACGGACGAACAATCCAACTTTCGACGAGGTACGAAGCCGCAAGGAGCTTAGTGGAGATGATGATGCAACCGAACAAGGAAAGGAAATATACAAGTTTATGCATTCAGACCACGAGTCACACACTAAGGATAAAATCAATGAATTGGTGGAGCAACGGATGGACATGAAGACCGACGGACCAACCCGGAATGAGCCGGACGATGCATGTATCAACATCGCCCAAAACATACATCGATTTTGGCCTAGTGTTAGACTAACTTATGGGCTTTCAAGGAGATATTTGAGAATTGTATTCTCAATAAATGGGCTGAAGATCCACCCAAAGAGCCCAAACATATTCTACACAAGTCCAAGAAGATAGTAACCCATTGGAGAGGATATGGTGCCACCTTTGAACCCAATTTCGGCCCACCTTTATCAAGCACGAATTGGGGATGTTTTCTACATTATGTCAACCTCATGAAGAGCTTCGTTAAGCCTCCTAGCCATTGCAAGACGTTGCACATCCACTTCCACCAACTTTCCACGTTTTCCTTACTTTATGGTGTCTTGTTTCCCATTACCTTTCTTTAATGTTTTGTTAGCTCCTCCTTATGCACGAATTTCCCTTGCTTTCTTCTGTGTTTCAAGCCTATTTAAAGGCCCTTGTATGTCAAGAATGAGCAGACTTTGAATTGATAAAAATCGAGTTGCATATTTGCTTTATAGGGAATGGCCAAACTGCACAGTCCTGGCACGACCCATGGCTTGATGATAGGCCACTCATTGATATCGCAGGAGTGATGGTCCTAGACAGCTACGGATCGGGAGAGTTCGGTCAGTGGAGCTTTCAGGGACGGTGGATGGCAGATTTATGGAGCGCGATCGGACAGGTTGCAACAAGTCCTTGTTGCTCTCACAGAAGCGCAACAACCATCTGACGATGCCGGTCATGATATATCCCTTTGGCGACATGCAAATGGTGAGCATAAAAACTGGTTTTCCACTTCGACTACTTGGAAACAGATTCGGCAGCAGGCTACGGAGGTATCTTGGCATGGCCTTGTTTGGTTCAAGTGCTCTGTACCTCGCTTTTCCTTCTTGCTGTGGGAAATCATGCTTCATAGGTTGATGCATCCCAACAATCATCCAACATCAACATGGACGATAACAAACAAAACCCGAACGAGAAGCAAGACGATGTCGTCGACGCTATAGAAGGAGAAGAAGTGAACACCGAGCATATCATGCCAACCATTCTTACACCTTCACTTACAAGACAAATGACTCAAAGTCTACGTTCAAATATCAATGCATATGTCAAAGAGTGGCTGATCAAAACATCCGAACATGGTCAAGACAATGCAACGGATGCAATAACGACAACAAGCACTAAAACGTCACATTGTTATAGAGTTTATGTTGTCCAACACCAAAGACTTCGTGGGCTAACATGTGGGCTACTAAGGAGATATTTGAAGATTGTATTCCCAATAAATGGGCTGAAGATTCAAGCCCAAAGAGCCCAAAAATATTCTGCACAAGTCCAAGAAGATGTCAACCCATTGGAGAGGATATGGTGCCACCTTTGAACCCAATTTCGGCCCACCTTTATCAAGCACGAATTGGGGATGTTTTCTACATTATGTCAACCTCATGAAGAGCTTCGTTAAGCCTCCTAGCCATTGCAAGACGTTGCACATCCACTTCCACCAACTTTCCACGTTTTCCTTACTTTATGGTGTCTTGTTTTCCATTACCTTTCTTTAATGTTTTGTTAGCTCCTCCTTATGCACGAATTTCCCTTGCTTTCTTCTGTGTTTCAAGCCTATTTAAAGGCCCTTGTATGTCAAGAATGAGCAGACTTTGAATTGATAAAAATCGAGTTGCATATTTGCTTCTTCTTCTTGGTGTGTCCGAGAGTATCGCCTTCTGCGCATGTGTGTGTGTCACCCTTATGCAAGGTCAAAACGTGGTGGATTCAAGGTTGGTTTGACTCCTTTGAATCCTCTTTCATACCCCTAACTTTCATCAAAAATTGGGAATCATCCGAGTGCCCTTTGGCCTGGAACTTCCCTTCCATCTATCACCTAAACCGAGTGCTCTCGAGTGCTCTGTTTTAGTCCGACTTGTGTGTTGATTTCTAAGGACTCCGAGTGCCCTTTGGCCTGGATATCCTCTTGAAATCTAACCATAGGAATACCTTAGTGAGTCTCCAAGTGTCCCCTGGTTTCGAGCTTGTTGTATTCGTTGTCCACAAGGCAACATAAGACACGCACGTACAAACCGCAATTCACCGAAGGAAACGAGCGAGACTTCCTTGGCTCCATGCGTGTATCAAAAATGTTTCCTAAGTCTATATGCCATGATAAAATGTATCTAAACTAAATGCAATCCTTAGTAGATAGACCTGAATATATGAAGGATCTATCCAGCCCCCCCATACTTGAACCATACACCGTCCACGGTGTAGACTCTCGCCCGAGAAAGTAGAATCGAAAACAACGTATGGAAAGAACCAACAAGAGGGATAGAGAAGGCTTAGCTCTGCGAAATTCGTTCGCTCGCAATGAAGTTAACTCATGTCAAACGCAAGAGCTCTCACAAACTCTGTAGACTGAAACCTATCCAACATTGTCTCTCGGAAGTCGATGCTCATCTCTCGTGTGCCGGTGTAAACGCTCATAGAACAACAAACGTTATCCGGACAAAAGCATAATAATAGCAATGCATTCCGAGGGATCCAAAATACAATCATGGTCTTTACTACCTATGCTACAAAGAAAAAGAAAAAGAAAAATTACCTAGTGCTCGGGTTGCCTCCCGAGAAGCGCTTGTTTAACGTCATTAGCTCGACCTATCTTGCTCAAATGATGGAAGGGTCTAAGAGGCGAAGATAATCGATCTTTCTCCACCCTAGATGTTGAGCGTTAAGCGCATCTTTTGGACCTCGTGGATGCTTGAGCCTTCTATCCTCCTTAGGTTTCCAAACTTGAGCGTTAAGCGCATCCTCTCTTGCTCATTACCCCTACTCGACGACCTGTAATAGAAGGTTCAACAACGGATATATGATTATGAGCAGGATATGTACCTCTCTCCATGTAGCATAGAAGGCCTTTGACCGATTTTTCGGACTTTTTGAGGAGAGGTCGATTTGGGAAAGAACAAGGGGTGATTTTCTCCCCTCCAGAAGACCTAGGGCCGAAATCTTGAAGGAGAAACAAGGAGTTTGCTTTGGTTTGAAGATTAAAGATCATATTGAGCA
>NW_010968505.1:1556510-1558057 GCF_000463585.1 Tarenaya hassleriana | reverse complement strand
GTGAGTAGTTTCTTGTTGTGGGATGAGGGATTAGCCCTCATGTAAGGATGCTTGTATTCACCTTGGACCCAAGATTATGCTTTGTTTATGCTTTCAAATCCTTGCTTTGAATGAAATTTGTGTTCTCCAAGTTTATCTCTCTTGAATGAATGTTTAGGGAAACCTAGGATTTGTTGAATTGAGTGATGCAATTGCTTGGGTTTTGATTGCTAGAGATTGATGAATGATGTTTAATGTTACCCATTGGATGAGAATTTTGTGGGTAGATTTTAGGATTGGGAATTTCATGCAGACATGAGTTCTTGATCTTTTGATGCATTCACTCAATTGGATTGAAATTGAATCCAAAGAAATTTGATTCGGTTTAATCTAGGATTATGACAAGAGTGTGTAGTGCATTCGGGATTTTACTCTAGACCATGAAAATGGCTAGAGTGCTCTCTTGGATAGCGGGTTTTCGGTTTGAGAGAACCGAACACGACCTTAGTCTTGGAATCCCTCGCCTTAGAACGAGCATGATCTAGGTCCACAATCCTTTACGGCATCCTTGCATTATCGGTGAAACCCGATTCCCATAACCTTTCCCGTCAATTATCTCCTCTTGAATTATTGCTTGCTTTGATTTTTATTTCTTTCATTTAATTTTCTGCAACTTTGAAAACCCATAAAAACAATTCTCCAATTTTATTTCATAAAAAACAATTCTCCAATTTTATTTTCTCCATTTTCCTAGTTTTAGTCGATTCCTAGCTTAACCACTTAAGTCCTTGTGTTCGACCCCGGTACTACGACATCCGTATACTTGCGGATTAGTTGTGTTTCGGGTTACAAATTTAAGACTCGTCACGCAAGTGATCAAGTTTTTGGCGCCGTTGCCGGGGACTTTTGACGGTTTCCATAGCTAGGATAGATTGACTCTAGGTTAGTCTTTCCGGAGCCTTTGATTTTTCGGTTTGATTTTTTGTGTGTGTTTGTTCACTTCCTTTTTCTTTGCGTGTTTGTGTGATTTTTATTTTTTTTTTCTTGAGTCAATTTTTCCCTGTTTCTTTTATTTCTTGATTTTTCTGTTTATTATTTTTGCTGTTTGTATTTCCCTGGACTTTTCTGGACTCTTTCTGGATTTTTCGGGACCTCTCTGGACATTTTCAGAATTTCCTGGACTTTTTCGGAGTTATTCTGGACATTTCCTGGACTTTTCATAATTTTTCTGGATTTTTCCCGATTTTTCTGGACTTTTCCGGGATCGTTCTGGACTTTATCGGGTGTCTCTCCCTACTCTCTGTCTTTTTATTCACTTTTATTCACCTTCTCTGCCTTTTTCTGGACTTTTGTTTTTGCAGGTTCCCTTAGTGCATGAGCAGACGTCCCACTCGAAGACAACTCGACCCAGATTTTGAGCTTGCCTTTGACCCGGACATAGACAGAACAGAAAGGGAAATCCGCAGAAAACAAAGAGAGGACAGAATGGCAGAAGAGGCAGCAAGGGGTGAAGCGCAGCCAAGAGAGCACGTCCGAGCTAATCCGCAGACTCTTGGGATGTACACGAC
>NW_010968505.1:1544303-1553448 GCF_000463585.1 Tarenaya hassleriana | reverse complement strand
GAAACCTATCCAACATTGTCTCTCGGAAGTCGATGCTCATCTCTCGTGTGCCGGTGTAAACGCTCATAGAACAACAAACGTTATCCGGACAAAAGCATAATAATAGCAATGCATTCCGAGGGATCCAAAATACAATCATGGTCTTTACTACCTATGCTACAAAGAAAAAGAAAAAGAAAAATTACCTAGTGCTCGGGTTGCCTCCCGAGAAGCGCTTGTTTAACGTCATTAGCTCGACCTATCTTGCTCAAATGATGGAAGGGTCTAAGAGGCGAAGATAATCGATCTTTCTCCACCCTAGATGTTGAGCGTTAAGCGCATCTTTTGGACCTCGTGGATGCTTGAGCCTTCTATCCTCCTTAGGTTTCCAAACTTGAGCGTTAAGCGCATCCTCTCTTGCTCATTACCCCTACTCGACGACCTGTAATAGAAGGTTCAACAACGGATATATGATTATGAGCAGGATATGTACCTCTCTCCATGTAGCATAGAAGGCCTTTGACCGATTTTTCGGACTTTTTGAGGAGAGGTCGATTATACGGATGTCGTAGTACCGGGGTCGAACACAAGGACTTAAGTGGTTAAGCTAGGAATCGACTAAAACTAGGAAAATGGAGAAAATAAAATTGGAGAATTGTTTTTTATGGGTTTTCAAAGTTGCAGAAAATTAAATGAAAGAAATAAAAATCAAAGCAAGCAATAATTCAAGAGGAGATAATTGACTGTTGTGGGATGAGGGATTAGCCCTCATGTAAGGATGCTTGTATTCACTTTGGACCCAAGATTATGCTTTGTTTATGCTTTCAAATCTTTGCTTTGAATGGAATTTGTGTTCTTCAAGTTTATCTCTCTTGAATGAATGTTTAGGGAAACCTAGGATTTGTTGAATTGAGTGATGCAATTGCTTGGGTTTTAATTGCTAGAGGTTGATGAATGATGTTTAATGTTACCCATTGGATGAGAATTTTGTGGGTAGATTTTAGGATTGGGAATTTTATGGAGACATGAGGATCTTGATCTTTTGATGCATTCACTCAATTGGATTGAAATTGAATCCAAAGAAATTTGATTCGGTTTAATCTAGGATTATGACAAGAGTGTGTAGTGCATTCGGGATTTTACTCTAGACCATGAAAATGGCTAAAGAGCTCTCTTGGATAGCGGGTTTTCGGTTTGAGAGAACCGAACACGACCTTAGTCTTGGAATCCCTCGCCTTAGAACGAGCATGATCTAGGTCCACAATCCTTTACGGCATCCTTGCATGATCGGTGAAACCCGATTCCCATAACCTTTCCCGTCGATTATCTCCTCTTGAATTGTGATTGTCTTTGATTTTACTTTCTTTCTTTTAATTTTCTGCAACTTACCAATCATCAACTTTATTTTTACCATTTCCCTAGTCTTAGTCGATTCCTAGCTTAACCGCTTAAGTCCTTGTGTTCGACCCCGGTACTACGACATCCGTATACTTGCGGATTAGTTGTGTTTCGGGTTACAAATTTAAGACTCGTCACGCAAGTGATCAAGTTTTTGGCGCCGTTGCCGGGGACTTTTGACGGTTTCCATAGCTAGGATAGATTGACTCTAGGTTAGTCTTTCCGGAGCCTTTGATTTTTCGGTTTGATTTTTTGTGTGTGTTTGTTCACTTCCTTTTTCTTTGCGTGTTTGTGTGATTTTTATTTTTTTTTTCTTGAGTCAATTTTTCCCTGTTTCTTTTATTTCTTGATTTTTCTGTTTATTATTTTTGCTGTTTGTATTTCCCTGGACTTTTCTGGACTCTTTCTGGATTTTTCGGGACCTCTCTGGACATTTTCAGAATTTCCTGGACTTTTTCGGAGTTATTCTGGACATTTCCTGGACTTTTCATAATTTTTCTGGATTTTTCCCGATTTTTCTGGACTTTTCCGGGATCGTTCTGGACTTTATCGGGTGTCTCTCCCTACTCTCTGTCTTTTTATTCACTTTTATTCACCTTCTCTGCCTTTTTCTGGACTTTTGTTTTTGCAGGTTCCCTTAGTGCATGAGCAGACGTCCCACTCGAAGACAACTCGACCCAGATTTTGAGTTTGCCTTTGACCCGGATATAGACAGAACCGAAAGGGAAATCCGCAGAAAACAGAGAGAGGACAGAATGGCAGAAGAGGCAGCAAGGGGTGAAGCGCAGCCAAGAGAGCATGTCCCAGCTAATTTGCAGACTTACACGACGCCCAAACATACTCAGTTGCTCTCGTGCATCAATCGACCACCCTTGGATCACTTTGAGCTGCAGCCGCAGTTTATTCAGATGCTGAATCAGATAAGCTTCAGAGGGAGGTATAATGAGGATCCGAATTCTCATCTTACGCAGTTTAAGATGTTGTGTCGAACCATCAAGAAGCTGCCAGGGGTAACAATGGAAGATGCGATGATCGAGGCGTTTCCTTTCTCTTTGATGGATAAGGCCCGGGATTGGCTCTATACCTTGGAGCCAAATTCTATTTCTACATGGGACGAGATGGAAGAGAAGTTTATGATGAAGTACTACTCGCCCATGAAGACACGATTGGCCTTGAACAAGATCAACACATTTGCCCAAGACGATGATGAGACCTTGTATGATGCTTGGGAGAGGTTCAAGGAGTATCAGAGAATGTGTCCGCACCACGGTATGGACAACAAGTATCTCCTCTCTACATTCAGACATGGTCTTAGGGACGACACGAGAGGATGGGTTGATGCAGCATGTGGAGGCAGCGTGTATGATCTCTCTTTCGAGGCACTAGAAGCGCAGATTGCTAAAATGACGAAAGGGAGAAGCATTTCAGGGGAAATGGGCAGCAGACGGTCTTTGCCTAAGGCTGATGTCAAAGGAGATGCTAGCGAGTCTTCGGCTTTACAAGCCGTTCTTTCGGAGCTTTCTGCCATCAAGCTACAGCTTGCTAGATCCGGTTCATCAAACCCGCAGAAGGGTAAACCGGGCATGTATATGGTGGAACAAGCAGAGGAAGCCATAGAAGAAGTAGACTGTTAACATGACAAGATATGTGGCTCATATGCACGTGCAGATGTGGTGATGACCTTAAGGCATGAACTTGATCACTCAAACATGCAGGGAAGGATTGATGAGGTGGCTGCCAACTTAGCTAGCCGTTTCCCATTCTTTCCATGAATGAAGATCTAAATCTACAAGATTGATTCAAGATAGAAGATTGCATTCCATACATATATAGTAGCCGTTTGTGATTTATATTCTTGCCTTATTTCTTTGATTCTATATATATATATATATATATATTATGTACATTGACCAAAAATAATAACAAGATTTGGAGAATTATTCTCCACAATTTGCAAACCTTTTGACATTATACTTCTTTCACTCTCGAACCTATTTGTTACTCTACCTAAAACACTCTCTGATATATTCAAATATATCACAAGCACTAGAAAAAGTGACATGGTATCAGAGCCTGGTTCGAGGTAAGTGTTTGTGATATGAATCTTGTTTATTTCTTTCTAATTTTTCGCTGTGAAATCAGGGAATAAGACCACCAAAAGCTCTGCCCTCTCGGTCTAAATAAAACCGAAGAGGAGAACCACAATGGCAAAGTATGTATTGTCTCATGAAGACTACAAAATAGTTGCAACATTTGAGTATATTCGAAAATTTCGAATAATTGAAGATGCTCGGGGGATGATAGATGAAGATGAGAGGGATCATGCAAATGAGGCTGTGTGGATCGAACTCAACAATCTCCACCCGGATTTAAGCATCATGCAACGTAAGATTTTTATGTTTCTCGGTACACTTAGTGGTAAATTCAATAAACTAACCATGCAGGTCTTAACTTCAAAAGAATCACTCACCATACAAGAGGTGAGATCTTTGTGGGTTAAAGATCATTTGGCTCGATGGAATGAAACCACAAATTACTCAGAGAATGAGCTTACGGAGATGACAGTCCGAGAATTCTTTTTTAACTCATATGAAGCCTACAATGGTGAGTTATAGAGAATGGATAGATGATCCTTATGATAATTGGGATCCATGCTCTCTTATGACCGAAAATGAAACAACGTTGGCCGGAAATAAAACAAATATAGTCGAGAATGAGTATATGGATGAGGAAGAAAATGCAAGCAATGAAGTAGGTTCTAACACATTGGAGACAAAGGTAGAAGAGGAAGAAGGGAGAGCGGAGTCGTCCATGGAGTTAGATGATCCCAAGACAGAGGCAAAGAAACCCAAAGAGGAGGTACAACTCATGGAGACCAAACTCCTACCCTATTCGTCACCTCAAACCAATCCACGAGCCATCTTCGTGTTCATACACAATCGGGTTTGCTATTCTTTCCTTTGCCCTATTAAACTTGATTTATGTGTTTCACATTGTTTTTGTGGTTTTCTTAGTGGTTTTGGACAGCTTATGAATGAGTCACACATGGGAGAATCGAAAGAGTTGAGGCACCATGATGTCTTTGGTGGAAAAGAGTACCATGGACAAAGAACGGTGTCCAAGTTCGAGTTAGTATTGCCTATGGGTCATGGACACCCTAGGTTTGGTATTCAAGATTTTATGTCTCTCATCAAAACTCTGTTTAATATATATGCCTTCGATCCTGATTCACTAAGTTGCATATTGTGTTTTAGACATCCTTACAAAAACGAAAGACATGATTATGCATTTGTTTCCAATAAAATGAATATGGTTTGTCGTGAACGTCATCTTATTCCTACTAGTTTACCAATTGGTTGTGGAGGTCATTTTGTTGCATATAAACTGCATGAAATATATTATTCTAACAAGCAATCAACTTACGTAACGTTTCTAAAGATAAATGCAATGCATAGATATAATAGAACTTTGTATCTATTACTTTATGACCATTACATTGTGTTTGCCAATTATGATATGAAAAATAATAAAGAAAAGAGTCTCTTGGTTTCACTTGAGGTTACTAACAATCTTATTGAGATGTTGCAGGATCACCAAGCACCCAATAAAACTTGGATTCGATTTAAGAGGGAATCGAAGATAAATCTTCAAAATAAAGGTAAGCTCTCATATTCATTCAAATGCGACACTAATGTTGATTTTATTGAATTACAGATTTTAAAACCAAAGGAGCCATCTTGGAGGATACTTGAACAAGTCCTTATGACTAATAAGGAGTTGTTGAGCCGTTTGTTAACATGCTCAAGGAAGAACAATGGCTACCATGGAGTCGTGGATGAACTAGGAGCAACATTTCAAAGATTCGATGACATCGAAAAATGGCGAAATTGGAAAAGTACAAGAAAAAAAAATTATTCGCTCTTCAAGATGACTTTCGAAAAATCTTCAAGTCAATCTTGAGGGGAATGTTAACATGACAAGATATGTGGCTCACATGCACGTGCAGATGTGGTGATGACCTTAAGGCATGAACTTGATCACTCAAACATGCACAGAAGGATTGATGAGGTGGCTGCCAACTTAGCTAGCCGTTTCCCATTCTTTCCATGAATGAAGATCTAAATCTACAAGATTGATTCAAGATAGAAGATTGCATTCCATACATATATAGTAGCCGTTTGTGATTTATATTCTTGCCTTATTTCTTTGATTCTATATATATATATATATATATATATATATATGTTATGTACATTGACCAGAATAATAACAAGATTTGGAGAATTATTCTCCACAATTTTCAAACCTTTTGACATTATACTTCTTTCACTCTCGGTCCTATTTGTTACTCTATCTAAAACACTCTCTGATATACTCAAATATATCACAAGAATTAGAAAAAGTGACATCGACTATGTGGGAAGAAATCAGTATAACAATCAGTCGAACTTCTACAATCCGGGGAATCGGAATCACCCTGGCTTTTCTTATGGCAACCCGCAAGGAGCATTGAACCCTCAGCATCAAAGCGGGGCGAAACCTCAGGGACCCCCGGGATTTCAGCTAAGATACCAGAATCAGGGCTATCAGAGTCAGAATCAGGGGTATCAGAATCAGGGCCAGGACTACAATCAGAGGAATCAAGGATACAGAGCTCCTCCGCCTCAAGCTAAGGAAGAAGAGTCGGAGTTGAAGTCGATGTTGGCCCAGCTAATGCATGATCAGAAAAACTCATTTACCAGCTTGGATCAAGAAATGCAAGGATTCAAAGGGAAGCAAGAGAGCTTTGAGCAGAGGTTGGATGGGATAGATTCGCACATCAAGATGATGGACAACCAGATTTCTCAGCTTGCTTCCCAAGCTGCGAGACCTCAAGGCCAATTTTCGGGTAAGGCTGATCCTAACCCGAAGGAGCATATTAATGCTATAGGCTTGAGAAGCGGAAGACAGCTTCCGGAGACCTCCCCAGTTGTCAGAGAAGAGGGAGAAGGTTCACACGAACCACAGAGGGCCGCCTTAGACAAAGGCAAGGGCCATGTTGCAGAGGGGGAAGAGGCGAGGGATATTCCGCCTCCTCCACAGGCACCCCCTCTACCATTTCCATCTCGGGCAAGGAAGTACAATGAAGACAGCCAATTCGCCAAATTTACGGAGATGTTGAAGAAGTTGAAAGTGACCATGCTGTTTCACGAGGTAGTTCTCCAAATCCCGTCCTATACAAAATTTTTGAAGGACATCCTTACGAAGAAGATGGCGGTTGAGAAGGTGACAGTGGCATTGAGCACGGAAGTGAGTGCAGCCATATTGCAGACAGAGTTACCGCAGAAGAAGGCTGATCCCGGTAGCTTCTTCATCCCGTGCAGATTGGGGAATGTGGAGATTGAGAGGGCACTTTGCGATTTGGGTGCAAGTGTTAGTTTGCTGCCTCTCTCCATATTCAAGAAGCTTAATGTCGGTGAGCTGAAACCGACAAGGATGGCGCTGCAATTGGCCGACCGATCAGTGAAGTATCCCGCTGGGATCTTGGATGATGTGCCTCTGAAGATAGGGGAATTCTACATCCCCGTCGATTTTGTTGTTCTGGACATGCCGGAGGATTCCAAAATCCCCATTATACTTGGTAGGCCGTTTCTGAATACGGCTGATGCTGTTGTGCATGTCAGAGAGGGTAGACTCACGATGAAGATTGGTGATGAGACGGTTGAGTTCAGACTTGATCATAATCTTAAACAGCCGCATTTGGTGGAGTCTTCCTTCTACCTAGACTTGATCGACACATTGGTCGACGAAGTGAGGGATGAGTTCAGAGACTCAGATCCCCTTGAGATGGCATTGAACGCGGTACAAGACAACATGTACTGCGATTGGGAGGAAGTCCGGAGCATTGTTCGGACTTTAGATGACAGCTCATCGATTGAGCTAGAGGGCTGGAAATATAGGGCCGTTGAGCCCTTATCTTGTTCTGCCTGTGAGTTCCCTTGGCTAAGGGACGAGGAAAACGGAGAGGAGACATCACCTTCTCCGAGTCATCAAGCTCCGGTATCCTCCATACAAGTCAAGCAGCCCGATGTGGAGACGAGCGGGAAGAAGGATTGGGATCCAGAAAGCGCGCCAAAGGTGGAATTGAAGCCCTTACCACAAGGGCTTAGGTATGAATTTCTCGGACCTAACTCTACTTACCCGATCATTGTGAATGCTGCTTTGACTGCTGAGGAACTAGCTGCTTTAGTGACTTTACTTAGAGAGTATAGGCATGCCTTGGGTTACACTTTGGATGATATTAGAGGCATTAGTCCATCTCTTTGTATGCATCACATTCACTTAGAGGATAGTTCCAAAACCTCCATAGAGCATCAGCGTAGGTTGAATCCCACCATGAAGGAGGTAGTGAAGAAAGAGGTGCTAAAATTGTTAGATGCGGGTATCATTTACCCGATTTCAGATAGTGCATGGGTTAGTCCCGTGCAAGTTGTACCAAAGAAGGGGGGTATCACTGTGGTAGAGAACGAGCGTAATGAATTGATACCCACTAGGACGGTTACGAGTTGGAGGATGTGCATTGATTATAGGAAGCTGAATTCCAACACCCGTAAGCACCATTTTCCGTTGCCCTTCATCGACCAAATGCTAGAGAGGTTAGCCTTGCATTCCCATTTTTGCTTTCTTGATGGCTACTCGGGATTCTTCCAAATCCCCGTTCACCCTAGCGACCAGGAGAAAACCACCTTTACATGCCCATATGGTACCTTCACATACCGTAGGATGCCTTTTGGTTTATGTAATGCACCGGCAACATTTCAGAGATGCATGACTGCTGTGTTTTCTGATCTCATTGAGGATGTTATGGAGGTGTTCATGGATGATTTTTCTGTCCATGGGCCCTCCTTTCCCGTGTGTCTAATGAATTTGCGCCGAGTGTTAGACAGGTGTGTTGAGGCGAATCTTGTGATGAATTGGGAGAAGTGCCATTTCATGGTCCAAGAGGGCATTGTGCTAGGCCACAAGATTTCGAGCAAGGGGATTGAGGTCGACCGAGCTAAGGTCGAAGTGATAGAGAAGCTGCCGCCTCCACGGAATGTTAAGGGAATCCGAAGTTTTCTAGGACATGCCGGGTTCTACAGGAGGTTCATCAAGGACTTCTCGAAGCTTTCGAGGCCTTTGACCGAATTGCTTGCAAAGGATGTGCCATTTGAGTTCACCCATGAGTGCGAGGCTGCCTTTGAGACTGTGAAGAAGGCGTTGATTTCTCCGCCTATTATTCAGCCACCGGATTGGGAAGCTCCCTTCGAGCTTATGTGCGATGCGAGCGATTTCGCCGTCGGGGCTGTCTTGGGCCAAAGGAAAGACAGAAAGTTGCACGCCATTTATTATGCGAGTCGGACTTTGGACGATGCACAAGTCAATTACTCACCACTGAGAAGGAGTTACTCGCCATTGTCTTTGCCTTTGAGAAGTTTCGGTCTTACTTGGTCGGGTCGAAGGTGATTGTGTACACCGACCATGCTGCTTTGAGGTACCTCCTATCCAAGAAGGATGCCAAGCCGAGGTTAATCAGATGGATTATCTTGCTCCAAGAGTTTGACTTGGAGATTAGGGATAGGAAGAGTACGGAGAACGGAGTGGCTGACCATTTATCTCGGATTGAGCGACATGAGGAAGTTCCTATCGATGATTGTCTCCGAGATGATTGTGTTATGGCTGTCCAGGTGAAGGAGAGAGACCCGTGGTATGCTGATTTCGTGAACTTCATTGTTAGCGGGTACATTCC
>NW_010968505.1:1542190-1543781 GCF_000463585.1 Tarenaya hassleriana | reverse complement strand
GTGATTTTTCCGAGGTTCGGGACGCCAAGGGTCGTGATTAGCGATGGAGGATCTCACTTCATCAACCGCACCATAGAAGCGCTTTTGAAGAAGTATGGTGTGAGACATAAGGTGGCTACCCCGTATCACCCTCAGACAAGCGGACAAGTTGAAGTCTCTAATAGGGAGATCAAGGCGATACTTGAGAAGACGGTGTCAAGGTCGAGGAAGGATTGGGCATCCAAGCTTGATGACGCTCTATGGGCGTATAGGACAGCCTTCAAGACACCCATCGGTATGTCTCCCTTTCAACTTGTCTATGGGAAAGCTTGTCACTTGCCGGTTGAGCTTGAGTATAGGGCATATTGGGCGATCAAGAAGCTGAACTACGATTGGAAATCCGCTGCGGAGAAGCGAGTGTTGCAGCTTCACCAACTCGATGAGATTCGGTTGGACGCCTATGAGAATGCCCGAATTTACAAGGAGAGAACAAAGAGATGGCACGATCGTCGGATTTTGCAAAGAGAATTCAGAGAGGGCGATCAAGTACTTCTCTTTAACTCAAGGCTCAAACTTTTTCCAGGCAAGTTGAGATCGCGTTGGTCAGGGCCTTTCACGGTTAAGCACGTTTACCCTCACGGAGCAATAGAGCTATATGGCTATGGAGGGGATACATTCAAGGCCAACGCGCAGAGGTTGAAGATTTACAACCCCGGGGAACACGACAAAGAGAGGAGCTCGATGAGCTTCTCTGATCCTCAAGACGAATGAGCAACCCCGCGGTCAAGCTTAGGACCATAAATAAGCGCTCTCGGGAGGCACCCCGAACTTGTAGATATCCTTTTTAGTATCCTTTTTAGCATTTGCATCTCATTTAGAATCATCCATTTGCACTCTCTCGATTGGGTTTGATGTTTTCCTGGTATGACCGGTATATCAGTTTCAGTTGATCTTCTCTCTTTCCGAGTTTTGATTTTGGAAGGTGAACACTATCGAGCAACCGAGACGACGTGCAATGTGGAATCATTCGCAAGTGGAATGCGGGGAGGCATCTTTCATCCTTGGACACAAGGTCATACACTCACTTTTCCCTCCTATTTCACTTAGCTCCAAATTTCCTATTCCACATATCCTCCCCTTCGGATTTGTGTGACACCGCGGACGGTGTCTCGTTCAAGTCTGGGGGGGTGCGCATCTAACATCGCTTCAAGTCCATTTTTAGAGTGCATTCATACTTTCACTTGCATACAAAAAAAAATGATTTCTCACTATAGATGCATTCCACACTTGCATTTTTTTGCACTTGTACATATAGATACCACCTAGCCTTACATTACATTTGTGTCTTGCATTGCATTTGTTACATATAGGTCCACAGCATGTAGGAGCATATGCATTTCATAAACCGTTTGAGTTGAGATTGGTTGATGATGAGATGATGGTGATAGCTGCTTAGAGATTGCTTAGCGATTTGGACTTAGACCTCTAGGTGTTCGAGTAGATTGTCAATGATAGGTGAATAGCGAACCCTCTCTTCGATGCTTGCGATTCTAGGTTGTGGGGTATATTGTTGTCTTTAGGTATGCCAAAGAGTAGGACCGACCGAACCTAG
>NW_010968505.1:1540248-1541942 GCF_000463585.1 Tarenaya hassleriana | reverse complement strand
TCAATTGGGTTGAAATTGAATCCGAAGAAATTTGATTCGGTTTAATCTAGGATTATGAGAAGGGAATTTAATGCATTCGGGATTTTACTCTAGACCATGAAAATGGCTAGAGTGCTCTCTTGGATAGCGGGTTTTCGGTTTGAGAGAACCGAACCCGACCTTAGTCTTGGAATCCCTCGCCTTTGAACGAGCATGATCTAGGTCCACAATCCTTTACGGCATCCTTGCATGATCGGTGAAACCCGATTCCCATAACCTTTCCCGTCAATTTTCTCCTCTAGAATTATTGCTTGCTTTGATTTTTATTTCTTTCATTTAATTTTCTGCAACTTTGAAAACCCATAAAAAACAATTCTCCAATTTTATTTTCTCCATTTTCCTAGTTTTAGTCGATTCCTAGCTTAACCGCTTAAGTCCTTGTGTTCGACCCTGGTACTACGACATCCGTATACTTGCGGATTAGTTGTGTTTCGGTTTACAAATTTAAGACTCGTCACGCAAGTGATCACGTCCCCGTGCTAGGTGGTGGCTCTCTCGTCTCTTGAACGTCTTTAATAATCGTCGTAGAGGGTTCGGAGACGTTCGTAGAAGAATCGGGCGTGTCGATGTGAAAAACGTCTGATTTGCTCAGAGACTGGATCCGGTCCGATTCCAGGTGGAATCGGTCCGTTTCTAGTTTGTCTTCGCAAGACCGTGTTTGGATCCCGTCTGTTTCCAGGTGGAATCGTTCCGGATCCACCTTCTGTAAAAATCTGTCTTCGAAAGGCTGTGTTTGGATCCGGTCCGTTTCCAGGTGGAATCGGTCCGGATCCATCTTCTTTAAAACTCCAATTTCGTCCGATCCTTCGTTCAATGCTCTTGTAAGCTCCCGGATATCCTCCCAATTGTTGTATATACTCTTATTCGACGCAAGGAGAGATATCTCTAAAGGATCGACTTCCCGAAACTGATCGAAAACTTCTTGAGTGAGGATTTCATGCACATCGACGTAGCACGCTGAATAGGTGGTGGATGGCTGCTTCATGTTGTGATCTAAGGTGAACTCCATCGTCTCGTCACCTATCTTCATCGTAAGGCGACCAGCACGAACATGAACCACCGCATCGACCGTGTTTAAGAACGGCCGACCTAGTATAATAGGTATCTTCGAGTCCTCGTCCATGTCTAAGACAACAAAATCAACGGGAACATAATAATCCCCAACTTTCAATGGGACGTCCTCGAGAATACCTGCAGGATACTTGACGGATCTATCCGCAAGCTGTAGTGCCATCCTCGTCGGCTTAAGATCTCCAACGTTGAGCTTCTTATAGATAGACAATGGAAGCAAGCTCACACTGGCACCCAAATCGCACAATGCACAGTCAATCTCAATGTTCCCGATTTTGCAAGGAATCGAGAAACTACCTGGATCCGATCTCTTTCGTGGCAACTCATGCTGTAGAATTGCAGCGCTCACCTCTATGCTCAAGGATACTGTCTCCTTCCCAATCACCCTCTTCTTAGTCAAGATATCTTTCAAAATTTTCGCATAAGAAGGGATCTGAAGTATCGTCTTATAGAAAGGCATCTTAACCTCTAACTTCCGAAGCATATCAACAAATCTAGACAATTGTGTATCCTCAACATGCTTCTTCAATCGATAAGGGAAAGGAACAGGTGGTATATAAGGTGGGGAAGCTACATAAGGCGGT
>NW_010968505.1:1537846-1539751 GCF_000463585.1 Tarenaya hassleriana | reverse complement strand
CTCTGCTGCCTGTATCCTGGATTCTGCTGTGCATATCCCTGATTCTGCCCCTGAAAACATGACTGAGTGAAGCTCGGGGGATTCTGAGGGATTCTGGGAACGCCATGTTGTTGTGCATTAAATGCTCCACTCGAGTTTCCGTAGGAGAAACCAAGATGAGTTTTCTCAACATAATTGACGTCCTCCACTGCCTCCTCTATCTCTGGTGGTATCTGATTTGAACTGCTCTTACCTTCCAAATGGAGCTTGATAACCGCTAGCTCAGACATGACAGCTTTCAAAACTGCAGATTCTCCTGTATCTATCCGAGCCATGGGTCGTGTATTGCTATCTCTGGACATCCCTCTAGTCTTGGCCATCTTCGCAATCTGAATCTTTAGGGTGTCAAAGGGAATCTCATAAACGCTCCCTCCACAGGCTGCATCCATCCAAGCTCTGGTATCATGTCGTAGTCCGTGGATGAACGTGGATAGCAACAGTCGCTTATCCATGCCGTGGTGTGGACAAAGGAGTTGATAGCCTTTGAACCTCTCCCATGCGTCGTATAGACTCTCGTCACTCTCCTGAGTGAAGTTGTGTATGGCTCTTTGTGCAGCTCGGGTTTTCTCTGGGGAGTAGTATTTCGCCATGAATTGCTCCTCTAGCTCCTCCCATGTCGTAATCGAGTTTGGCTCAAGGGTGTAGAGCCAATCTCTTGCCCAATCCATCAGTGAAAAAGGAAAGGCCTCCAAGTATACGTCCTCGATGGTCATTCCTCGTGCCTTCCTAACTGATCTGCAGAACATCTTGAATTGAGTCAAGTGTGCAATGGGATCTTCTGTGGGCCGCCCTCTGAAACTCGCTTGACTGAACATCGTAATGCACTACGGTGGTAGCTCGAAGTTGTCTATAGGCGGTCGGTTGATGCATGATAGGAGTTGGGTGTGCTTCGGCGCAATATATGAACCCAAAGTCTCCTCTGCAACGTAGGTAGCTTCGCCTTCAGTCTGCTGATCGTAGAGCGGATTCATGTGCTCTTGATTCTCGTGATGCTCCTCATTTTGAATGGTATGCCCTTGTTGATGGTCGTGCGAACTGCTTGACCTCGACATCGCTTCTCTTCTTTGCTGATTTCGGATATCCCTTAAAGTACGCTCGATCTCTAGATCGTAGACTAGGTCTTCTCTCCGAGTAGAGCTCCTTGTCATGCACTAGAACCCTGCAAATCGCAAAGAAAAAGAAGAACTCGAAACCAAGTGAATCCGCAAAAACCAAAGAAAGAAAAACAAAAAGAAAAAGAAAAATAAAACAAGCTAAGATCTAGAATCAATAAAGACCTAGAAATAGGCTAACCAGTCCCCGGCAACGGCGCCAAAAACTTGATACATGTGTACCGAGTCTAAAATCTATAACCCGATTCACAACACACCGCAAGGATACGGATCGTCGTAACACGGGGTCGAACACAAGGACCGGTTGCTAAATCCAAATCTAAATCGAAAAGAGATCAAAGCAAGCAAGCAAGTGATGGTGGAAATATGTAGAATCTATGGAAAAACGAAATAAGAAAGCAATGAAAACGAGTAACCTATCAAACAAGGATGACTACGGGTATCGGGATCGTATTCGCGTGTATGGGTATTTACTAAGCATGCATGAATAACGATTATGACTTGTATTCGGGAATCATCAAGCAACGATAATAGAGAATTCACCTCTCGGTCTACTAACTCACTACCTAGAATAACTCGTCAATCTCTCGATCTATTCAAGTTAACCCTAGATGCATGAAGAACGCTATCATCAATCCTAAATCGATTAAACCATATCTCTATGTGAATAATACGATATATCCTATTGATTTTGATCCGAAACAAACCCATATCTCTATGTGGTTCAGAATCCAAGATAATTGATCAAGGGGTT
>NW_010968505.1:1529119-1535880 GCF_000463585.1 Tarenaya hassleriana | reverse complement strand
CGGATTCACTTGGTTTCGAGTTCTTCTTTTTCTTTGCGATTTGCAGGGTTCTAGTGCATGACAAGGAGCTCTACTCGGAGAGAAGACCTAGTCTACGATCACCATATTCGAGCTAATCACGATTTCTCCATACTGCCTCACCAAGATAGTCATGCACGTTCAGCTAGGGCATGACCCGTAACCATGACGATCGAGGCCTTGACAGTTGCTCTATGATACGTGTGTACTGAGTCTAGAATTTATAACCCGATTCACAACTCACCGCAAGGATACGGATCGTCGTAACACGGGGTCGAACACGAGGACCGGTTGCTAAATCCAAATCTAGATCGAAAATAGATCAAAGCAAGCAAGCAAGTGATGGTGGAAATATGTAGAATCAATGGTAAGCAATATAAGAAAGCAAATAAAAATGAGTGACCTATCAAGCAAGGATGACTACGGGTGTCGGGATCGTATTCGCGTGTATGGGTATTTACTAAGCATGCATGAATAACGATTATGACTTGTATTCGGGAATCATCAAGCAAGAAAGATAGAGAATTCACCTCTCGGTCTACTAACTCACTATCTACAGAGTAACTCGTCAATCTCTCGATCTATTCAAGTTAACCCTAGATGCATGAAGAACGCTATCATCAACCCTAGATCGATTAAGCCATATCTCTATGTGAATAATACTATCTATCCTATTGATTTTGATCCGAAACAAACCCATATCTCTATGTGGTTCAGAATCCAAGATAATTGATCAAGGGGTTAGCAAACATCAATCCAATAAAAGTGCAAATCAATAGAACCGAATCAAATCAAAACCGAAATCCAAGTTAGGGTTCAAACATACCCAAAACACATACGAATCCCTAACCCATAGCCGTGGATCTACTCACGGTTCATAGAAAACAACAAAAAGCTCATAAAGAAAGAGATAAAAGAGAGGAAAGAAAGTCTCATGCAGATGTGTAGTCTCCACAATCGAATCTTCCTTCTTCTTCCCGAAATCCCGTGAACTTCTATTCTTCTCTCACCAAAAGCTCTCCAAAAATATGTATCTCGGTGTTCTCTAAAGCTCTCCCATGTACTAGGACGTGGCTAGGGCTTTTTTATAACCCTAGGGCGGCTCCCAAGAGTCCTATTCCCATTCAGATGCTGAAAATCGCGAAACAGGGTTTTAGACTGGATCCGGACCGATTCCAGGTGGATCCGGACTGGATCCAGATTCCTGGGGTCGAATTCTGCGTCCTAGATCCGGACCGGATCCAGTTGGATCCGGCCCTGCGCTGGCAGTTTTCTGGTCTTCACGCTTTTGCTCGTAACTTTCTGTTCCGGTGTCGGATTTACGCAATTTTGGTGTCTACGCGAAGCTCTTGAAGTGCTCTTTCCAATGGTACAAGTCTCGCACGATTTGGACCTCTGTAGAGAACGTTATTGATGTCGCAACATGAGTATCTCATCACGACTTCTCCTTTAACGCTCCAAATGGCTCCTTTTCGAGTCCAATCATCTTCGAAACCTGTAACTCTGCAAAACTAGAACACAACCGGGTTTTGTATCCTAACACGCCTAGAATGCCTATGATTGCATGTGATTATCCTATAAAACCTAGACAAACTCTCATCAAAATATAGAGAAGAATAGGAGTTATCAAGGAGGCATGCTAAATGGCTAGAATACATCGAGACTTTTCCGTACATGATTAAATACAAGAAGGGAAAAGACAATGTGGTGGCCGATACATTGTCAAGGCGACATGCCTTGATTACGATCATGGAGGCAAAAATGCTCGGGTTTGAGCACATTAAGGAGTTGTACCATGATGATCCGGAGCTTGGGGATATTTATAAGGAGTGCACTAAGGGAGCTCACGGACTGTTCTACAAGGAGGACGGTTATCTCTTTCGGGAACGAAGACTATGCATCCCGAAATGCTCGTTGCGGGATCTCATTCTACAAGAGGCTCATGGAGGAGCTCTCATGGGGCATTTTGGTGTCGAGAAAACACTTGTCATGGTCAAGGAGCACTTCTTTTGGCCGCATCTCAAACGGGATGTCGAACGATTTGTCGCTCGATGCATTATATGCCATCAAACAAAATCTAAGACACACCCGCACGGTTTGTATCTTCCTCTTCCAATTCCATTTTTTCCTTGGACTGATTTATCAATGGACTTTGTTCTTGGACTTCCAAAAATCCAGAACAAAGATTTCATTTTTGTTGTTGTGGATAGGTTCTCGAAGATGGCACACTTCATTCCATGTGCAAAGGCGAATGACGCTTCACACATCGCTGACTTGTTCTTCAAGGAAGTGGTTCGCTTGCATGGGTTTCCAAGAAGTATTGTGTTTGATCGAGACTCAAAAATTTTGAGCTACTTTTAGAAGACATTATGGAGAAAGCTTGGGACAAAGCTCGTCTTCTCAACAACTTGTCACCCGCAAACCGATGGCCAAACCGAAGTCGTAAATCGAACATTGGCTGCATTACTTCGAGCAACAATAGGAAACAAACTCAAGAATTGGCTAGAGTGTCTACCACACGTTGAGTTTGCATACAACCGAGCAACGCATTTCGCCTCAAAGCATTCGCCTTTTGAAGTTGTCTACGGTTTCAACCCATTGACACTGCTAGATATGTCACCAATTCCAAACCAAGATATGATCAGCCTTGATGGGGAGAAGAAAGCGGATGCTATCAAAAAGCTACATGTCAAAGTTCGTGATAACATCGCAAGAAAAACCGAGCAATACACACGACAAGCCAACAAGGGATGTAAGAAGGTGTCATTTGAAGTTGGGGATTGGGTGTGGCTGCATCTTAGGCCAGAAAGATTCCCAAACAAGAGGAGCTCAAAGCTAGCCCCAAGAGGAGACGGACCATTCTGCATCTTGGAGAAGATCAACGACAATGCCTACCGCTTGGAGTTACCGGGTAAGTATAATGTCTCTTCGTCTTTCAATGTAGCTGACCTACTTTCGTTTGATGCAGGAGATTCAGTTTTGAGGGCAAAACCTTTGAAACGGGGAGGCAATGATGAGGACATCGACCAAGACGTGGACGATGACGAACAAAACCCGAACGAGAAGCAAGACGATGCCATAGACGCTATAGGAGGAGAAGAAGTGAACACCGAGCTTACCATGCCAACCATTCCCATACCTCCACTCACAGGACAAAGGACTCGAAGCCTACGTTCAAAGATCAATGCATATGTCGAAGAATGGCTGATCAAAACATCCGACAAGGGGCCATACAATGCAAAGGACACGATAGCGGCAACAAGCACAAAACATTGCAATGTCTTGGAGTTTGTGTTGTCCAACACTTAAGATTTCGTGGACTAACACCTGGGCTACTAAAAAGATATTTGAAGAATTTATTCTCAATAAATGGACTGAAGATCCAAGCCTAAAGAGCCCAAACATATTCTACACAAGTCCAAGACGATAGCAACCCATTGGAGAGGATATGGTGCCACCTTTGAACACAATTTCGGCCCACCTTTATCAAGCACTAATTGGGGATGTTTTCTATATTATTTCAACCTCATGTAGAGCTTCTTTAAGCCTCCTAGCCATTGCAAGACGTTGCACATCCACTTCCACCAACTTTCCACTTTTTCCTTACTTTATGGTGTCTTGTTTTCTATTACCTTTCTTTAATATTTTGTTAGCTCCTCCTTATGCACGAATTTCCCTTGCTTTCTTCTGTGTTTCAAGCCTATTTAAAGGCCCTTGTATGTCAATAATGATCAGACTTTGAATTGATATGAAATCGAGTTGCATTTTGCTTCTTCTTCTTGGTGTGTCCGAGAGTATCGCCTTCTGCGCATGTGTGTGTGTCACCCTTGTGCAAGGTCAAAGCGTGGTGGATTCAAGGTTGGTTTGGCTCCTTTGAATCCTCTTTCATACTCCTATCTTCCATAAAAAATTGGGAATCATCTGAGTGCCCTTTGGCCTGGAACTTCCCTTCCATCTATCACCTAAACCGAGTGCTCTCGAGGGCTCTATTTTAGTCCGATTTGCATATTGTTTTTGAGGGATTCCGAGAGCCCTTTGGCCTGGTTCTCCTCTTAAATATATCTGTAAAAATACCTTAGTGAGTCTCCAAGTGTCCCCTGGTCTTGAGCTAGCTGCATTCGTTACCCAAAGGCAATATAAGTCACGCACGTACAAACCGCATTTCACCGAAGGAAACGAGTGAGGCTTCCTTGGCTCCGTTCATGTATCACTAGCAAAAAGTTCCAATCGTTGGAATCTATCCCGATGTGTGGATACGTGTAGAGGGCGAGGTATTCTTCCTCCCTTTCGTGATTGAACGAATTCTTCAGTTGATACAGGCCCCAGATCGATTGAGGTAAGCGTTCTAACGTTTCTACGATTCATACATGCATGGTTCTAGGGTTTTATCAAATTTTTGTTTTACATCCGCTGCGCGAACCCTAGAATTGATCTATTAGGAATAGGATTTGCTCTAGAGATCCCAGGAAACCCAACATGATGATCATCTAGATGATCATAGGTATTGAATACGATCAAAATCATAGGTATTCGTTGGAGAACGGAATACTGGATTGACGCGCATTAGATTGTCACATGGACTAGCGTAATGACTTGAATCTCATATGGTGGTTCCATGATTGGATCCTAAGACCTGAGATATCTACGGAATCCAACATGAGGAGTTATGTGCTTTGAATACGTCAAACGTCCTGCATAACAGGAGGACTATAAAGGCGTGTATCAGGTATGAAACGAATCATGTGCTGTAGATAGTCAAGACGGGATTTGTACCTCTCGTAAATGAGAGAGATATCGTTGGGCCCTTCGTGTGAGCGAGACTGTAGTATTGTGTGGCCGCACTATAGACAAACGTCGTCTATTTCACACAGTCGAACTCAGTGAACGAGAAAGCACTCGAATCAGATAAGGTGGCTTGTCCATGCCTTATGTTCGACATATGATATCGCGATACAAAAGGATCATCAGCCGGAATCATCACTGGTGTTCGTAAGATCACGAACAAACTCTATTCGAGATAGGTAGTCATAGTGTCTTGCTAGAGACCATCTATGACTTGTATATCTGAAATAGAGATTTCGGATTATACTGCTATATATTGAATGAGCCTGCAGGGTCACTGATACGTGTGTACCGAGTCTAAAATCTATAACCCGATTCACAACTCACCGCAAGGATACGGATCGTCGTAACACGGGGTCGAACACGAGGACCGGTTGCTAAATCCAAATCTAGATCGAAAATAGATCAAAGCAAGCAAGCAAGTAATGGTAGAAATATGTAGAATCTATGGAAAATAAAATAAGAAAGCAAATAAAAGCGAGTAACTTGTCAAACAACGATGACTACGGGCGTCGGGATCGTATTCGCGTGTATGGGTATTTACTAAGCATGCATGAATAACGATTATGACTTGTATTCGGGAATCATCAAGCAACAAAGATAGAGAATTCACCTCTCGGTCTACTAACTCACTACCTAGAATAACTCGTCAATCTCTCGATCTATTCAAGTTAACCCTAGGTGCATAAAGAACGCTATCATCAACCCTAAATCGATTAAACCATATCTCTATGTGAATAATACGATCTATCCTATTGATTTTGATCCGAAACAAACCCATATCTCTATGTAGTTCAGAATCCAAGATAATTGATCAAGGGGTTAGCAAACATCAATCCAATAAAAGTGCAAATCAATAGAACCGAAACAAATCAAAACCAAAATCCAAGTTAGGGTTCAAACATACCCAAAACACATACGAATCCCTAACCCATAGCCGTGGATCTACTCACGGTTCATAGAAAACAACAAAAAGCTCATAAAGAAAGAGATAAAAGAGAGGAAAGAAAGTCTCATGCAGATGTGTAGTCTCCACGATCGAATCTTCCTTCTTCTTCCCGAAATCCCGTGAACTTCTATTCTTCTCTCACCAAAAGCTCTCCAAAAGTCTGTATCTAAGTGTTCTCTAAGGCTCTCCCCTGTTCTAGGACGTGGCTAGGGCTTTTTTATAACCCTAGGGCGGCTCCCAAGAGTCCTATTCCCATTCAGATGCTGAAAATCGCGAAACAAGATTTTAGACTGGATCCGGACCGATTCCAGGTGGATCCGGACCGGATCCAGATTCCTGGGGTCAAATTCTGCGTCCTTGATCCGGACCGGATCCAGTTGGATCCGGCCCTGCGCTGGCAGTTTTCTGGCCTTCACGATTTCGCTCGTAACTTTCTGCTCCAGTGTCGGATTTACGCGATTTTGGTGTCTACGCGAAGCTCTTGAAGTGCTCTTTCCAATGGTATAAGTCTCGCACGATTTGGACCTCTGTAGAGAAAGTTATTGATGTCGCAACATGAGCATCTCATCCGGACTTCTCCTTTAACGCTCCAATTAGTTCTTTTTCGAGTCCAATCATCTCCGAAACCTGCAACTCTGCAAAACTAGAGCACAACCGGGTTTTGTATCCTAACACGCCTAGAATGTCTATGAATACATGTGATTATCCTGTAAAACCTAGACAAACTCTCATCAAAATATAGAGAAGAATAAGAGTTATCAAATCCCCCCAGACTTAAACCTTTGCTCGTCCTCGAGTAAAGAACGAAGGAATAAAATCTGCAAAATAGAGAATGACGAACATCAAATAGTATCATCGCGAGAAATCAAAGGCGAAGCGTCCATCCAATACTAGTTTCCCGAGAATCGTACTCAAACCGGTCTACTATGATCTTCCTACCAAAGACTAATCT
>NW_010968505.1:1526058-1528170 GCF_000463585.1 Tarenaya hassleriana | reverse complement strand
AAAAAAAAAGTGTGAGTGCAACTAATGCAAAGTGATATGCAAAAGTGAAAAATTTCCCTAAGTCTATATGCCATGATAAAATGCACCTAGACTAAATGCAATCCTGAATAGATAGGCCTGAATGTGTGAAGGATCTATCCACCCCCCCCCAGACTTGAACCATGCACCGTCCACGGTGTAGACTCTCGCCCGAAAAGGTAGAATCGAAAACAACGTATGGAAAGAACTAATAAGAGTGATAGAGGAACTTAGCTCTGCGGAATTCGTTCGCTCGCAATGAAGTTAACTCACGTCAAACGCAAGAGCTCTCACGCACTCTATGAACCAGAATCTATCCAATCGTCGTCTCTCGGAAAATGTCGTGTATCTCTCGTATGTCGGTATGAACGCTCATAGAAAAACAAACGTTACCCGAAAAATAACACAGAGACTCGCATATAGGTAAAGGAGTCTAGAGTATACAAAATCCGAGTCCCAGTAATACAACGGAGAGGCCTACTACATCACTACTAAAATGGAAAAGGGGAACACCTACCTGATCTGCGCGCTAAGCGTCCGCCGGTGCATCGTCTCTGTCGTCCTCCATAGGTGTCGGCGGCTGCTCGTCGGGGAATAGCCGTCTGCGGAATCCATGGAACTCCGCGTATAGGGCGTCATGCTGAAGTCTGAGCGCCTGCATCTGGTCGACGAGCTGTGAAGAGGTTCCGCACCATCTGGTATACATGCTCGTCATCTCTGAGTCGACGTGGCTCCGCATATCGGAGACGGCTCTGTCTAAGGCACCTCTCGTATCGAGCATCGCCTGATACATGAACCTCTGGAAGTCATCCTGAGGCTGGAATGTGTAGCCGTAATCATCCGGAGCTCGTGTGGAGGCGGTAAGCGGTGGAGCTGAATCCGGCGGTGAGTGCGTATGCGAAGGGCCGGCTTATTTGGTGTGAAATGCTAGAGGAGATGGGGGTGCTGGTGGGCCATCGTAGGCGCCCTCCTCGAGTCCAGCCTGTTGTGCTGCAGAGAACTGGAATCGGAGTCCGTCAATGGAGATCGGTGGCAGGTGAATGTTCGGCAAGGTAAAGCGCTGGCTGGTGCCCTGCTGGTCGTAGTACAACCAGAGATGGTTGCCCCGAATGGTCTCCAACGATAGTTTGTTGCGCAGAGCAGCCAAGTCGAGAACCGTGGCGCCTTTGAGACGAGAACGCTCGTAACGTCCGACGTTCACGCCGACTCTTCTCGCAATCGTGGTGACGAGGCCGCCGCATCGGATATAGACGCCTGAATCTGAGCGGGCTATCTGATGCAAGTGTAGAGCGACCCGCGATGCTAGGTCGACCTGTCCCATGCCCCAATCGTCTCCATCATAGCTAGGGGATAAGGCGTACCTGATGAAGAGCAGCTCGGTCTGGTTCAGCCCTCCGGGCTCTGTCTTGCCGAAAACGACGTGAGCGAGGAGCATGTGGAAGTATCTGACCGTCGGATGTCGGATCCAAGTGGATTTGAGGAGGCTGAGCTTGAAGCGCTTAGACCCGATGTCACTCCAGAATGCTTAAGTCGATCCGGGTGTATGGAGGGCAAGGATGCTGTAGCGCCGTGAGGGACGCCGAGGATGGTGGCGAACTGTGCCATCGTGAAGCGGTATTGCTGGCCTGTTATCCAAAACGCCATGTAGCCTCGATGTGCCTCACCAGTCGGTGGTATGAATAGCCGGAGTGAGCCAAGAAACTCCGCGGTTAGATGGCGGTATGTGTCCTCTCGCATGTGTAAGAAGCTTTCCCAATGAATCCCAGCGCATAGCTCGCGCACTGAGTCATAAAGGCCCAGCCGACTTATCTCCGTGCTTGCAAACTTCGTGTTCCGGATGACTTGATAGAAGGCGCCAGCGCGCTCTTGCATCTCCGGTGATGGTAGGAGGAATCGCGGTGAGTTATCCGGTTCAGGTACGCTGGGAGTGTACGGGCTGAGCTCGGTGATCGTGTTCTGGCCCGTCTCAAATTCTTCCAGGAGCGGGATATGGTCAGTGTAGTCCGGGTTGTGGCGGTTCCTAGTCTTCCTGGTGGCCATCTGAAACTCAAAGACAAGTAAAGTGAGCGCGGTTGAAACCGCGGTGAAAACGCG
>NW_010968505.1:1520881-1523943 GCF_000463585.1 Tarenaya hassleriana | reverse complement strand
ACGTCAAACTCTTGTATGAGTAGCATCCATCGAATCAGTCGAGGTTTGGCATCTTTCTTCGTCAGCAAGTACTTCAAGGCCGCGTGGTCTGAGTATACGATCACTTTTCGTCCCACCAAGTACGACCTGAATTTCTCAAAAGCAAACACCACAGCAAGTAACTCTTTCTCAGTAGTAGTGTAATTTACCTGCGCATCATCAAGAGTCCGACTCGCATAGTAGATGGCGTGGTGTTTGTGATCCTTCTTCTGCCCCAGCACTGCTCCAACCGCGTAATCGCTAGCGTCGCACATCAGCTCAAACGGTAGAGTCCAATCGGGGGGCTGTATGATCGGTGGTGAGATCAGAGCTGCCTTCAAAGTCTGGAAGGCCTTCGAGCACTCTGAAGTGAACCGGAATGGTACATCTTTCGCCAACAGCTCGGTAAGTGGTCTAGAGATTTTGGAGAAGTCCTTGATGAACCGCCGATAAAATCCTGCATGTCCTAGAAAACTGCGGATGCCTTTTACGTTCACGGGCGGTGGAAGCTTCTCAATAACCTCTATCTTTGCTCTGTCTACCTCGATCCCCCTAGAAGACACCTTATGTCCTAAAACAATCCCTTCTTGCACCATGAAGTGACATTTCTCCCAGTTGAGGACTAAGTTGGCCGCTGTGCACCTGTCTAAAACTCGATGCAAATTGGCCAAACAAACGTCAAATGAGGGTCCATGGACAGAGAAATCGTCCATGAACACCTCCATAATATCCTCAATCACATCAGAAAAGATAGCAGTCATGCATCTCTGAAAGGTGGCAGGTGCATTACATAATCCAAAGGGCATACGACGATAAGCAAACGTGCCATAAGGACAAGTAAAGGTGGTCTTCTCCTGGTCGCTCGGGTGTATGGGGATCTGAAAGAATCCCGAGTAACCGTCTAAAAAGCAAAAGTACGAGTGGAGTGCAAGTCTCTCTAACATCTGATCAATAAAAGGTAAAGGAAAGTGATCCTTACGGGTGTTGGAGTTCAACTTACGATAGTCGATGCACATCCTCCATCCCGTGACCGTCCGCGTAGGAATAAGCTCGTTCTTCTCGTTCTGGATCACGGTCATGCCTCCCTTCTTGGGTACAACCTGCACAGGACTTACCCACGTACTATCCGAAATGGGGTATATAATACCCGCATCTAACAGCTTCATTACTTCCTTCCTAACTACCTCTTTCATCGTCGGATTCAATCTACGCTGATGCTCAACCGAGGATTTCGACTCATCATCTAAGTGAATACGATGCATGCATAACGAAGGGCTAAGTCCCTTAATGTCATCCAACGTATATCCAAGAACACCCCTATAACGTCTAAGCAAATCAATCAACTGTTCCACCTGGGGTTCTAGCAACGCAGCATTCACTATAATCGGATAAGTCGAGTTAGGTCCAAGGAAAACATACCTGAGCCCTTGGGGTAAGGGCTTCATCTCCACCTTCGGGGTGTTCTCTAAACTCCAATCAGCTTTATTCAGCTTCCCCGTATGAAGTGGTGGCTCTCTGGGCTCTAAAACGTCTTTATTAGTCGTTGTGGAGGGTTCGGAGACGTTCGTAGAAGAATCGGATACGTCGATGTGAAAAATGTCCGATTTGCTCAGAGACTGGATCCGGTCCGATTCCAGGTGGAATCGGTTCGTTTCCAATTTGTCTTCAATTTGGATCCGGTCCGAGTCCAGGTGGAATCGGTCCGGATCGACCTTCTGTAAAAATCCATCTTCGGAGTCAGTTTGGATCCGGTCCGATTCCAGGTGGATTCGGTCCGGATCAAGCTTCTGTAAAACTCCAATTTCGTCCGATCCTTCGTTCAATGCTCGCGTAAGCTCTCGGATATCCTCCCAATTGCTGTATATGCTCTCGTTTGACGCTAGGAGAGATATCTCTAAAGGATCGACTTCCCGAAACTGATCGAAGACTTCTTGAGTGAGGATTTCATGCACATCGACATAGCATGCTGAATCGGTGGTAGACGGCTGTTTCATGTTGTGATCTAAGGTGAACTCCACAGTCTCGTCACCTATCTTCATTGTGAGACGACCAGCACGAACATGAACCACAGCATCGGCCGTGTTTAAGAATGGTCGGCCTAATATAATCGGTATCTTCGAGTCTTCGTCCATGTCTAAAACAACAAAATCAACGGGAACATAATAATCCCCGACTTTCAATGGGACATCCTCGAGAATACCTGCAGGATACTTGATGGATCGATCTGCTAACTGTAGTGCCATCCTCGTCGGTTTAAGATCTCCAATGTTGAGCTTCTTGTAGATGGACAACGGAAGCAAGCTCACACTGGCACCCAAATCGCACAATGCACGATCAATCTCAATGTTCCCGATTTTGCAAGGAATCGAGAAACTACCTGGATCCGATCTCTTTCGTGGCAACTCATGCTGTAGAATCGCAGCGCTCACCTCTGTGCTCAAGGATACTGTCTCCTTCCTAATCACCCTCTTCTTAGTCAAGATATCTTTCAAAAATTTCGCATAAGAAGGGATCTGAAGTATCGTCTCATAGAAAGGCATCTTAACCTCTAACTTCCGAAGCATATCAACAAATCTGGACAACTGTGTATCCTCAGTATGCTTCTTCAATCGAGAAGGGAAAGGAATGGGTGGTACATAAGGTGGAGGAGCTACATATGGCGGTTCGGCTTCCTCTATATGCACCTTAGGTGTCTCGTGATCTATGACTTTCCCTTTCTCTTCAGCAGTGCATCTGGACTTCATCCTTTTTTCTGTGGTCAGAGGGACTGTATCATGCAGGTTCTCTCCATTTATAAGCTGAATAGCATTGACATGCTCTCGTGGATTCGGTTCGGGCTTTCCAGGAAATGTGCCCTGTTGTCTAGAGGGTTGTGATGCAAGCTCTGCAATCTGCATGTCCACATGCTTCAGAATCAGGGATATGCGCAACAGAATCCAGGCTACGGGCAGCAGAATCAGGGTTACCGAGCTCCTCCACCGGCAAAGAATGAAGAAGCAGATATCAAGACGATGCTTGCTCAGCTAATGCTCGATCAAAAGACG
>NW_010968505.1:1512205-1519259 GCF_000463585.1 Tarenaya hassleriana | reverse complement strand
ATAACGATTATGACTTGTGTTCGGGAATCATCAAGCAACAAAGATGGAGAATTCACCTCTCGGTCTACTAACTCCCTACCTACAGAGTAACTCGTCAATCTCTCGATCTATTCAAGTTAACCCTAGGTGCATAAAGAACGCTATCATCAACCCTAAATCGATTAAGCCATATCTCTATGTGAATAATACGATCTATCCTATTGATTTTGATCCGAAACAAACCCATATCTCTATGTGGTTCAGAATCTAAGATAATTGATCAAGGGGTTAGCAAACATCAATCCAATAAAAGTGCAAATCAATAGAACCGAATCAAATCAAACCCGAAATCCAAGTTAGGGTTCAAACATACCCAAAACACATACGAATCCCTAACCCATAGTCGTGGATCTACTCACGGTTCATAGAAAACAACAAAAAGCTCATAAAGAAAGAGATAAAAGAGAGGAAAGAAAGTCTCATGCAGATGTGTAGTCTCCACGATCGAATCCTCCTTCTTCTTCCCGAAATCCCGTGAACTTCTATTCTTCTCTCCCCAAAAGCTCTCCAAAAATCTGTATCTAGGTGTTCTCTAAGGCTCTCTTGTTCTAGGACGTGGCTAGGGCTTTTTTATAACCCTAGGGTGGCTGCCAAGAGTTCTAATCCCATTCCAATGCTGAAAATCGCGAATTAGGGTTTCTGGCTGGATCCGGACCGATTCCAGGTGGATCCGGACCGGATCCAGATTCCTGGGGTCGAGTTGCGTGTTCCTGATCCGGACCGATTCCAGCCGGAATCGGCCCTGCACCGGCAGTTTTCTGGTCTTCACGAATTCGGTCATAACTCTCTGCTCCGGTGTCGGATTTACGCGATTTTGGTGTCTACGCGAAGCTCTTGAGGTGCTCTTTCCAATGGTATAAGTCTCGCACGATTTGGACTTCTGTAGAGAAAGTTATTGATGTCGCAACATGGGTACCTCATCCGGACATCTCCTTTAACGTTCCAATTTGCTCCTTTTCGAGTCCAATCATCTCTGAAACCTGTAACTCTGCAAAACTAGAGCACAACCGGGTTTTGTATCCTAACACGCCTAGAATGTCTATGAATGCATGTGATTATCCTGTAAAACCTAGACAAACTCTCATCAAAATATAGAGAAGAATAGGAGTTATCAGTCACACACGCAGGGAATGACAAAACGCACGAGAAAACGATGGAAAAACCGAGACGGAAGGGGCTGGAACGGACGGACTGAAAAAATTGAACCGAATTAGAGTTAAATCACTTTATAAGAAGGAGATTAAATCCTAATGAACGGTGGCTGACTTGAAAATACTTTTTGACAGACTTTTGGTGAGATCTAAGAGGTTTGAAGTGTGATCAAAGTCTCGTTTTCTCGAAGCACAAAAAACGAATAGCAGATTCGGGTCCTAGCAGACAAGTTCCAATCGTTGGAATCCATCCTGGGGTGTGGATACGTGTAGAGGGCGAGGTATTCTTTCTCCCTTTCGTGATCGAACGAATTCTTCAATTGATACAGTCCCCGGATCGATTGAGGTAAGCGTTCTTAATTTTCTACGATTCATAGATGCATGGTTCTAGGGTTTCATAAATTTTTGTTTTACATCCGCTGCGCAAACCCTAGAATCGATCTCTTAGGAATAGGATTCGCTCTAGAGATCCCAGGAAACCCAACACAAACTAGCTACGCAGGTCGAAGAACTTCTGCATGCTCCAGTCCAAACGAGCCAAGATTAGTCCAAACCGGACTGCATTAGGACGACTATAGACGCTCTGAACGGACCATACGAAGGGGTTCAAACTAACTAAGTCAGGACCTGATCATAGTCCAGACTGGACCATAAGTGGTATGGATGGACCATGAGGAGACACAAGAATGGACACACATTCCGGACAGTCCGAGGCGAAATGAGCTGGTCCAAGAGCTAGTTCAGATTAAATCGGGAGAAACAATTCGGATCGGATGAATATGGGCATTCCAATTCACACGAATGAATCTAGAGGTTCGGAAATGGAACAGCGAACTCGAGGCCAAGGACAAAGGATTAAAAAAGACTAATTTGGCACCTTAAATGAAATTAAATAAGGAACCTAGGAATTAAAAAACGGAATTGTATGTCGTATGTGAGGAGTGTGACCAAAACCTGAGAGTTATTTGTGCGTGATGTATTGTTGGATAGTATTGCATGACGTTAAGCAATAGACCGGTAGGGGTCGAATATTGTGACATGTGTGATTGTAACAAAGATTATGGTTATGCACGTTGTGTGCCATGATTGTTCTCCGCTCAAATGACCTATGATTAGAGTCGTGGTGTAGTACGGGTTGGACGTATTTATGATTGAAACCCGATGAACCACGTGAGTAGCACCGGTCGACGATGTGAGTTAATGTTATTGTGTGGGAGAGGACATCGATGAAACGTGACAATATCGGTGGATGACGTGAGTTAATAGTGTATGACGGTGAGGACCGACGATCCCCATACGGTACCGATCGACGAACGAAGTCAATGCGAGTATGAGGTAAGGATTACGATGCGACCCTCGTAGTCCATATAGGTAAACTCTAGTTAGTGCTACTAAGTTGGTTAGGACCCCGCACAGTATTGGTTAATGACGGAAGTCCGTACTACTGTCTAGTCAGGACCTGTCTCAGTATTGGTGGATGACGGAGTCAGTACTGCCACGAGGGCCAACTCCGGCTTGGTATTGGTTGACGACTAGAGTCCTTACCAAGAGGCCAAAGAATAGGAGTCACTACAACTACGTTAATGAGAATTGACGAAATGATCCTATGACGTGGTCATACGAACAACGTGTGTGATTATCGTGTTGTATGGTTGTATTATTATTTGATATTATGCTCTTTGTGGAGATGTCGATTAACTCCTTTTTCTGTGATAGTGGAATTTTCGGGTTCAATTTGGATCGTTCACTAAACTTTATGCTTATTACTTTGTTAATTAACTTTTTCAGATCTCGAAGAGGACTAGTAGTAGTTGGAAGACGACTATAGAGAAGTAGTATCATGTACGAGTTTTGGATTTCATTTTGTAATTTGGGATGATTGTTCCGTTTTCATGGTTGTATTTTTTTATAATCTTGGACATGTGTTGGTACCGATTTTGTAATAAGATATTCCTCTACTTTAGTCCGATGAGAAAAATGTTTTGAAATTTTCGTAGTTTTGCTTTCGTATTATTTGATTACTATTTACCGTTTATGTGATACAATTCGTATATAGGATATGGATTACGGGATCAGGATCATGCACGGCTGGATGACGTAATGCTTTCCTCGTATTGCGTAATCATAGATGAAGGTTGGAATTTCTGGCATGGTTTCATGATCTTTATCCATTTACAGATCAAGTTAAAGTTCCGCTGAGTCCGGTGCATCTAACCAAAGCTGATTTCCAACCATTATTGCAGAGGATTAAGGTAAAGCTTAATGGTTGGACTAACATATTCCTCTCCGCAGCAGGGAAGATTCAGCTAATCACCATAGTAATCTTCGTAATCGTGAACTCTTGGGCCATGACCTTCTTCCTACCTAAGTTTCTGCTTAAGGAAGTGGACAGCCTATGCTCGAACTTCATTTGGCAGCATTCCCCTGATAAGGCGACCTGTCATCGCATTTCATGGGACACCATATGTAAACCAAAGCGCGAGGGTGGTTTGGGGCTCCGCCGACTCGAGGAACAAAACACGGTATTCCAACTCAAACTAATATGGTTACTCTTGAGTAAAGCAGGTTCAATCTGGGTTGCTTGGACAAAGTCTCACATCTTCAAAGGGCGAACATATTGGGAATGAAAGATCAAGTTCGGGAATTCACAAAGATAGAAATCAAGACGGAGAGACTACCACTTTCTTGTTGGTTTAATGCTCTATGATGTATTGATTATGAGCTTTGTTCAGATACATTTGATGTATTGATACTTTCTATGTGTTTTTATGAGAGTATTTTATTCATTACATGTTCTTGCATGCTAGATCTGTTATGAAATCCATGTATCGTTATGAATGATACTAAACTCCCTAGTCTTATGTCGTTATGGGAATAACGACATAATAAGACTAGTATGATGTGTGATTGATGATCACATAGATGATCATAGGTATTGGATACGATCACGATCATAGGTATTCGTTGGAGAACGGAATACTGGATTGACCCGCATGAGATTGTCACATGGACTAGCGTCATGACTTGAATCTCATATGACGGTTCCATGATTGGATCCTAAGACCTGAGATATCTACGGAATCCAACATGAGGAGTTGCGTGCTTTGATTACGTCAAACGTCCTGCGTAACAGGAGGACTATAAAGGCGTGTATCAGGTACGAAACGAATCATGTACTGGATTGTAGATAGTCAAGACGGGATTTGTACCTCTCGTAAAAGAGAGAGATATCGCTGGGCCCCTCGTGTGAGCGAAACTGTAGAAATGTGTGGCCGCACTATAGACGAACGTCGTCTATTTCAGACAGTCGAACTCAGTTAACGAGAAAGTAGTCGAATCAGATAAGGTGGCTTGTCCATGCCTTATGTTCGACATAAGATATCGCGATACAAAAGGATCATCAGCCGGAATCATCACTTGAGTTCGTATGATCACGAACAAACTCTATTCGAGATAGGTAGTCATAGTGTCTTGCTAGAGACCGCCCCTGACTTGTACATCCGGAATAGAGATTTCGGACTATACTGCTATATCGAATGAGCCTACAGGGTCACACACACAGGGAAGGACGAATACATGAGAGAAAACGACGGAAAACCGAGGCGGAAGGGTCCAGACCGGACGGACCGAAAGGTTCGGAACGGACGGTCCAGACCCTACGGTCCAGACGTGTGGTCCGTCCGTTCTGGAGACTGGAACGGACGTTCCACATTAGCACGCAGACCGTCCGTTCTACGTGGTGGAACGGACGGTCCACGTTTTAGGCAGACCGTCCGTTCTACACACTGGAACGGACGGTCCCAGTGCTTTTCTGGACCGTCCGTTCCGGGTTCCGGTTTTCCGAAAATTAAATACGTGTTCTTCGATTGATACAGGTCCCTGATCGATTGAGGTAAGCGTTCTAACGTTTCTACGATTCAATAGCAGCATGGTTCTAGGGTTCTATAAATTTTTGTTTTACTTCCGCTGCGCAAACCCTTGAATCGATCTCTTAGGAATTAGATTCGCTCATGAGATCCCAGAAAAACCAACAATGGTATCAGAGCCTGGTTGCTCTGTTTTGATTTCGTAGAACCCGATCACGCATGTTTTAGGATTTGAATTGTTTGAATCCATGTTTGCTTTGATATCTATGCATGTTTGATGATTGAATCTAGAATAGATTGCATGTTTCATGTTGCATAGAGTGCAGGAGTTCGAATTTTGGGTGTACAGAAGAATTCGGTTCAGTTTCGGGTCTGATCGGGGCTGAGAACGCGGGGAAACGTGATCTGATCACGTTGAAGGACCCTAGACCGTCCGTTCTGGGTAAGCCAGACCGGACGGTCCAGGGGTGACGGACAATCCCTGGGCAGAACGGAAGAAATCGGACCGCGAACCTGGACTAGACCGTCCGTTCTGGTAAGCCGGAACGGACGGTCCACGGGTGACGGACTGATTGGCACATAACGGAAGGTTGGACCGTCCGTTCTGACTTTTACAGTCGAGACCGAACGTTCTGCCAGCCTGGAACGTCCGTTCTACCTCTAGAACGGACGGTCCAAAGTCTAGATTCCGAAAATTTCCATTTTCAAGGTCCGATTACGCAATCGTTGCTTATTCTGGTCAGCTGTAACTCAAATAGGCATGATTCATTCTTATGGATGGTCCATAGTGAATGAATACATGTAACTTAATCAAGATATGGTATATGCTTGATTGAGTGGGAGCTCCGGGATTGGGATTACATAATCGAATGGATGGTCTATTCGGATTATGAACAATCGTTGCACAGAAACCGGTTAGATCTAGAAGCTCTATAAGTAAAGCACTTGTCAAGGCCTCGATCGTACGTGTCATGGGCCATGCCAAAGCTGGGTGTGCCGTATTATCTTGGTGAGGCAAGATGGAGAAATGGTGGTTCTCATAGCTTGAAAGTAGATGCTTGATCTAGGTGCGGTTTCGAAAAACCCTTATTCATGTAATGCTAAGTGTGTACCTCCCATTACTAGAGCGCCTGTCAAGGCATCGATCACCCGTAACACGGGTCATGCCAAAGCTGAGCGTGCCGGATTATCTTTGTGAGGCAGGGTAGGAAATCGTGGTTCCTACAGCTTGTATATGGTTTATCTTGGGTTAAGTTGTCAAGTTTGACTTGAGACTTAATGGTACAGATGAGACGAGTATGCAATGATATTTGATATCATAGTCTCATAAAGGATCTAAGAGTCGTATTAGATATGATTGATATTAGATGTCTACCTAAATAACATAAGGATATGTGTAACAATTTATTCTTGTGTGAAATACGGATCTTAGTTATTAGATGTCTACCTAAATAACATAAGGATATGTGTAACAATTTATTCTTGTGTGAAATACGGATCTTAGTCCCATATAGAAAATTATTGTAGGGTTAGTTTTCTTTATGGGTATATAGGTTATCTTTACATCTGTGTTGTCTTTGTTTTGATGATGGACTAGCTGGTAGTGGATCATAGATAGATTGACACTGATTGATGATGGACTAGCTGGTAGTAGATCATTAATAGAATCTGCATTTTGTTTTGTTTGTTCTGTTTTGTCTCTTTTGTAGGACATGGCGTCAACCGGTAGCGTACCGAGTTTGACGATGCGATCTATCCTTGAGAAGGATAAATTGACCGGGACGAACTTCTTAGACTGGTATCGTAACTTGAGAATAGTTCTCAAGCACGACAAGAAGTCATACGTCCTGGAAAGGTCTCTACCACCAGAGCCTGCGGCCAATGCCACGAGAGCCGTCAAGGATGCTTGGCTGAAGCATCAGTCTGACGACAATGAGATCTCCTGTCTCATGTTGGGAAGCATGACCCCGAATCTGCAAAAGCAGTTTGAGGGGAAGA